>NC_051270.1:19005414-19305414 GCF_015220745.1 Sebastes umbrosus
ATTTTTAAAGTAAACTGACAGAGATCTCCGTATGCAGATATGTTATTTTCTTGCCTACTGATGCACCCTGTTGGCCATACTGTATATAACAGAGCTCAGTTTATGGACTAAAACATAACATGAAAGTTAAGTTAGTAATAAGTCAAATCAATTTTATTGATATAGTCCAATATCACACTTATCAATAAATAAAAGGTAAGGTTAAGGAAGGTGCTTAATCAGTTAAACCAGTCAAGTAACTCGGACTAAAAAGGAAGATCAGGTATAATCTTAGTGGCAGTTGTCATAACTGATTGATTCATGTTTTAAATGAAAATAAAATTAAACAAACAGATTAATAAGCTGTATCTCTTCCATTGTGATTGATATTGAGTCTAACAACGTAGACTAAGTCTCCTTATTTTATTTAGCAGTTTGCATTTCCATTGATTTTTTTAGCTTTCACAGTAACAATATGTCCACGAAAAGATTATGTATTAGTACTTTTAGAGTTAAAATAAAGTTTCTCTATAGAAGTTTGTAAGGTATTACAACAAAGGAGCCTTAAATCTAAAATGTAACATCATGACATTTCTTATCAGATCAGATTCAGGCATAAGCATTCATTTTTAGTTTGCCGAACTCATTGTGGATTTTTACATTTTAGGTGCAATGCCATTTGAACCAACTGGGACAAATGCTAAATGAAAGGCAGATTAACTTTTTTCCTATGACCTAATAATAAATCGTTTGGCTTTTACCTCCACAGATTAATGTTCTCTTCAGGTGATCTTTGTCCTGAGGAAAGCTTTTCCTTCATCACAAAGATGATTAAACTCACATCAGTCTCACTGGCTTATCCTGCTGATGCTGTCTTGTTACAACAGAGAAACAATAAGACATGGTAGCATACAAAATATCAGTATATCCTAAGTAACTGCTTTATGTCAGGACTGTTTTTTATCTTATGTAAGTCAAATCAGTGACTCCAATATCAAACCAGTGACTGAAATATTACCAAACCGTAGGCTCTTATGGGTGCGACTGCTCAGTCTGCTGTTTTTTCCAGCTTCTTTGTGCTTTTCATTATGAAGTGTGTGCTCTGTCATCACCGTCAATCATCGTGGGTTACTACGGTCCAATGTCCTGACGTGACCTCTGTGGCTCCACTAAAACTGTTGGTTTTGAGCTAAATCTATAGTTACCATCACTTCTCCCACTTTGTTTTTTGCACTAGAATTCATTCATGAATGCAGTTGATGTGGAGTGAAAGTGTATACAAATACACAATTAAAGAAACAAAGAAACAAACTATTCTAAATATGGCCTGTGGATAACAGCGCTGACAATGGGTATGGCTCTGGCCACGAAATGAGAGGGGAGTTTAAACCCAAAAGCCACACTCAGGAGGTTATTTACTTGGAAGTCACTCAGATGTCAGGACAGCTGTTGCAGCTTTGCTGTAAAAGGATCTAAAAGTGCGACAAGAAAGGGGAGTAGTCTCTCTATTGAAGATCTCTCCGTCTCTGTCACTCCACCAGCTAACACTCTTCTTTGTACCAGTGAATGAGGATCTACTAGTGCTGCTTTATAAGACAGTTTGTTGCCATGGCGTCAAATGCCAGCCATGTGTTGGAGGCTGCCTTGGAGCAAATGGACGACATTATTGCTGGTAAGACTTTCTGTTTCATTATCAGACCTCCAATAGACTGCCCAGTTTGTAATTGCAGGCCTCCATAAAACCGGAGCCACCCACATATGATTTTCACATACACATATAGTACATAGAAAAAAACAAACATTCTTTGGATTTTTAAATTGTAATTGATGGATAAGTTACAAAACAAAAAGCTAGAAAAGAAAATAGTAAAGCATTTGAGGATGAGCGATCAGTTAGTGTCCGTGAAATAGAAGAAAGCAGGTTTTTGATTAGACGAGTGCTTTTCTGTGATTGTTCTTCTCTAAATTCTTCACTCAATTTAATGCTTTTCTACTTTTATTGCTTCTCCTTGAGCTTGTAAATCTCACCGTGCACTAACTGCATAAAGTTACTTTCCAGAGTCTTCCCTTCGGTATTTTCTAACAGAGGTGACACATTTCAGTCAGGTGCTCTTTGTCACAACCTCAGCAGTCTGTCAGTGTGTTTTTGCACCAGGTCAGAAGACAACACTCTATTAATAGAGGTGACAGCCCAACCATTAGCACACTCTAATGACTACAAATAATCACACACTGTCAATGAAAATACATGTTACAAAACTATGCATTTGTCCACATTGTGTCCTGCCTGCATTACTGTACCTTTGATTCAACTTCAGACAGCATATATCAACATTTCTTTCTGCAATTTAGACATGATGATTACAGTAACCTACATGTTGAACCTCTAATTTGTGGATTTCAGAAGCCAGTGTGCAGCCATTTGAAGCTATTTACATCCTATAACAATAGCGCCCTCAAGAGGACATTTCAGGAACTATCCTGTTTGCACTGCAGCCTGCCAGTTAACCTTTAATCATATACTCAGTACTGATGCCCACAAAATTAGACGGCTGTAATTCTGTTGATTTACTGTTGTTCTTTCCTCTCTAGGCAAAATGGGTGATGGGCTGTTCAGTGCTCTTGTGCGGTTAGACGGCCAGGATTGCCAGGCCTCCAAGTGTACCTCACAGTTGACCCTTGACCCACACGTGGACCCCTCCCTCAAGGCTCTGCAGCTGACTGAGGCCCTTAGGGCAGTGCTGGAGGGGCAGAGGAATGAGGAAGAACAGGACTCTCTCAGGAAACAAGTCTCAGCGGACACGGCGCACATTATACTAAAATGGCTGGAGAGAGATGAGGTGAGTGCTGTGTCACGCACATGTGAAAGCCCTCAACTCTCAAACAGGGATGGATGACAGACCAGAACAGCATTATATAACCCCAGTATGCAAATCCAATACCCAATATGAAATATCCAAAATCAAGTTCATGAGAAAGGGTTATGTTAAAGAACTGTGGGAAGGCATACTATTAAGCCCATTATGGGTTTTATTAGTTGTGTTATAAAGTGGCCTTTGATCCTGGTCAACAACATCTGGAGGGCTTTTTCCTGCCTGCTAAGAAGTAGTGAGCTGGAAGCGCTATAGCAAACTGCACCGGTAATGAGATCCAGAGCTTCTGTTTAAAGTAAAAGCAGTTGCTCCCCCTTTCACTCCCTTGTTTCCTTCATTCTTATCTCCCTGCATAACTCCTGTCCTCCCTTTTTACTGCAACATTTGTTTGTTCGTCTGGTCCAGGTCAGCCACCAACAGTATTTGCCCTCTTCTACTCCACTTAAATTTGATATTGTCAACTTTACACTCACGTCCCCCTTCAGTCTCCTCCACAGCCTCCTCCTCCTCCTCCCCTCTTGCATCGTCTTTACTGACTCCTTGCCCTGCACCACATCTGACAAGCATGTGCTGCAGAAAGTTTCCTCTCCCCCCGTGCCCCTCTAGGAAGCCCCGCAAAATTAGCTCGATACTTCAGACGGAGCGAGACAGGGCTGGAGACAGACAGACAGAGAGAGAGAGAGAGAGGTACTGGAGGGAGAAAGTGAGGACAGAAAACGATGAGAGATCATGAGGGGCCACAGAAATGCAGCAGAAATGCTGAAGCAGTTTGAGTGTGCTTGAGAGAGAAAGCAGAAAAAAAGCAAAAAGGGGGAGTTAGAAAGCGGTAGAAAAAAGTGGAGAGAAGAAAGAAGGGGAGTACAGCCAACTGGCATAGTTTGAGTTATTCGCCTCGGCTCTAAAAGTCTCAGGCTGCCCAGACTCCAACCCACACGGACTGAGGTCCTCTTTGCTCTCTCTACAACTGCAACATAAAAGTCTGTAAAAAGGAGAGTACAGCACCATTAAGAACCATTGTTTTGTCCTACTGTGGATTTTGGTATCGGTTCATCTTCCTTGATGCTTTACAGCACTGGCTCAATTCTGTTAGTATCTAACATTAAGAGCCAGACCTACAGTACAATGGGCCTGCAGAATGGAGCATGATATTGACTTCTACAAACATTTTGCCTGGCTTAGGAAGGTAAGACACTCTCCACTTGCATGTTTGCTCTTCATACCTTTACGCTGAACCAAAGTTTGCACAAAGGATCTTTGTTGTTTACTGTGGCTTTGCGGTGTTGTTACTTTTACAACATATCAGTGGTTGTCATGGTAGGTCATTTGGGAGGAGGACGTGTTTTGATCGTGAGTTGCAGAGGTGTGCTGCAGAATATGCGACGCATGCACTCTGGTTTACTAGCTCCTTGTGGACTGTAAAAAGTTAATGTAAGAAAAGAAGCAGCTAACAATACCAGCAGTAAGCCCGCCGAACTGGACACAAAGTGTTTGAGGTGAGCGATAAATGGATATACCGTACATGTCAGCTGAGATCATTTCCTGCCACTTGAGCCTATAGGGAGTGTTTTGACAGCACATACCATCTTGCTACCATTAAGAAGGCATTAGTCCTCACTGCCTCCATCAGGTTATAATTGTGACTGAATCCATAGAGAAAGCATTTTCACATACTGTATGTACCTGTCAAACATAGTTATGAACAATTTTGAGACTTGGGACACTTTAGCTATTACTTGATAATCCACAGGCGAAATAGTGGATTTTTCCCCTATATGACTAATCTTCATGACAATGTTTAGAATCTTTTGATATAGTAAATAAGTAAGTGCAGTAAGTAGAAATGTATTTATAAAACACCGCTCAAGCCAAATATACAAGGTGCTCTACAAGAATCATAGATATAGATACATGTAAAGATAAACACACACTGAATTATGAGGACAAATAGAAACACCTGTACTATGTAATGGAATGCAATGGCCCTGTAGCTTCTTCTTCATCTCAGTTCAACCTTATCAAAAACTCTAAACATTGTTGAGTCGAATCAACACCTTTGTTACATTGTCAACAATTACAAATGTGAAGTTTCACAAAGGAAGTCTGTACTATTATTTTGGATTGAATTACAACATAATACACACACACACACACACAGACATATAAGATAAGATAAGATAAGATAAGATGGACCTTTATTAATCCCCGGAGGGAAATTCAGGTGTCAAAGCAGCAACATCAGCAAACAATATATACGTATATATATACATTAACCTCACTGGAGACTAGTCACATTACTGTATTAGTAATAGTCTTGTGCGTCCCCCAAGATTTTTGGAAATAAAAGAAAGTTTGGATATTGGTTTATAGTTCGGATGAAGAGTTGGATCTATGTTTGGATTATTTTTAAAGTTGGCTAAAAAACAGTTTGAAAATAATTAAAGGACCATTGTGTAGCAATTTGGGGATCTATTGGCATATATAAAATATAATATTAATAAATATGTTTTCTTTAGTGTATCACCTGAAAATAAGAATTGTGTTTTAATTAGCTTAGAATGAGCTGTTTATATCTATAAAGGGAGCGGGTCCTCTTCACGGAGTCATTAACGTTACTCGCTCCCGTCGCCACCGGTCTCTCTCTCTCGCTTCACCACTTACTTATGTCATACAATCACACTACGTACTGGCTCTGCTCCAAATGACAAATGATCTATGCTTCCCTTACAACAACTGTCTCTAGAGTTGCAATCTCCTCACCTCACCGCTAGATACTGCCAGATCGTACACACTGCTCCTTTAAACACACAGCAAGAACTAAGAAAGCTGTTCACAATTCACAAAAAGCAAGCCAGGGACTATTATTGCCAAATACTGGACTAAGAAAATGGGACACAAAATGGTAAAGTAAAATAATATCTGTAATAACACTTAAAGTATGCATACTGTACATTCAACTGTTCTACTGCTAAAACACGTGTTCAGTGTTTTTTATAGTCTGATGCAAAGAGTATATTAAAGGCTTAATGGTATTTTAAAGTTATTGCAAACCACTTGCTGGCTCAGGGTGATGGACGCTGGTCTACATAATGTTTCCATGATTGTGGTTGAAAGGCTGGATTTTGGAGAAATCTGAGCCCATTTGGTTGCACTTTGCTTCCCTTGCACGCTGATGGCTCTGAAATACCTCTGACAGCCCAGAGCTCAGTCTTCACCCAACAGTTTTTTTCCACTAATCAGCCGGTATAAAAATGTTGTGCACAACGCTTAATGCTGGATTAGGACCCGTAAACCTCTTACAGACTTTTCCACACATGATCCACTGACACAACAAAGTTTGAGACTGAGAGTTGGGTGTGTACGTGAGACTGCAACCTCATTTAAAGAAAAAAACAAATCCGACCCACTGGGCAACTGTTCTGTATTAACAGTGTACTTACTGAACTTAATTATTCCGAAGGTTAACCTCCAATCGTCTGGCAACAGTGAGTCCTACCAGGAGCGGTTATCACGACTGGAGGGAGACAAAGAGTCACTAATTCTGCAGGTGAGATGTATCACTCCTAACATTCAAAATAAAATGTTACAGTCTCTTTCTGTGTAAGATTTACATGACCTTTAAAAAGGTATTAACCTAAAGCATGCCTGGAAATTCGTTTATAAAGACGACTCACTTCCATTTGGTGTGAGCCTGCTCAAATAAAAGAGGACATATGACACCACACTGTTAGTGGGAACTGATTCTAAACAGTGAACATATCACATAACAGCGTTAGAGCAGAGAGACGAGGAAAGGAAGGGCAAAGCTAGGTCAGAGTATTGTGTTGTAAATGTTGCGTAATTGCTTTTGCATAGGTGATTCAGCCGTTATAAAGCTGGGTTTGGTGCTGTAACAACACTATGTCTTTGTCTGTGTGTGTGTAGGTGTGTAGTCATGAGGAATTCTGAACAAGTGCTTATCTCAGACAGGTCGAGGCTAGTACCAGCGCGTGCTGTAGCGTGTAGGTGTGTGTGTGAGAGCAGGTGCCCTGTTTGTTTCTCTAGGACTCACATAAAACATTCCTTTAGAAAATCCGCTCCGCTTGGCTGGTCGGACTGGCCCTTTTAGCTTGTGATTAGCTACTATTTGGGCTTAATAGTTTGTCCGTGGCTTTACATTTAACCTGCGTTCTGCTGACGTTGCCAGAGCTAGTGAAGTGTTGCAAGCACCTACTGAGGCACAAAGGATCATTCAGTTCTTCTCAAAGGAAACGTCTGCACTGTTTGATCTGGCACAGACGTGGAAATCTCAACAAAATTGAGCACGGCAATTAAATGGAAATAGCTGATATCAATCTGTAGTAAAAGAGAGAATCTGAGGCCTAGGCTGCAATTATGTGATAAAATGGGAAACTAAATGATGGGGAAACTGCTTTATTGTCAAGTTTTGGTGTAAAAAAAAAAAAAGACTCCACTAACTTTCTGTCCACACACACACATATATACACACAGGTGAGCGTGCTGACAGACCAGGTGGAAGCTCAGTGGGCCAAGATCAGCGACCTACAGAGTTCTCTGGTGGAGCATCAGCAGAAACTCAACTCCACAGAGGAGATGCTTCAGCAGGTACACAGCTTTACACATCTTGTGTAAAAACATCCTACATTGGACTTTCTCAACACCAAATGCTGGATGTATTACTGGACCCAAATCAGGAAAAACTGACGTCCACCAGGAGACATTATACCACTATTGTTCTTCCATTTAATGAAATGTGACAGGGCCCCAGACTGTCCATCTATCTTTTAAATATAACCCTTCTGCAAATCCGATCTTTTCTCATAAGCTGTAGAATGTAACTCGGGATGAGTTCTGCTTCCTGGGAACAAATTCCTTGCTGAGATGCCAGTGTTCCTGGCTGCACATTACCCTGACAACCAAAATATTTAGGACGCTCAGACTCATTCCACGGCAGTGTCTCAGAGCGCTTTTCTGGTTTATGCAGGGCCAGACTGGTCTGTCTGGGCAGGTGATTACAGTACCATTAGCCACACCCCCGACCTGTAACCACCAAGACCCTGCATGCTCTCTCTCACACACACACACACACACATGTACACACACTGAGGAAAAGAGAGAGGACGGCAGAGGAAAAGAGAGAGGGACAAATGAGTAAGAAGGGAGGAACAGCTGAAAAAGGTGGAGAGAAGGGCGGGAGAAAGAATAGGGGTGGTGCTCTTTTAAGAGTTAGACGTGTGTGTGAGCAACTTTCAGTTGTTTGCTTTCGACTTGAAATCTACAACAGAGACTCTACTAAACACTATGAAGGACACTGACTCGGATGAAACTGTAATCTACTGAAACTACAAGGCACTTGAAACCGTTGCATCCATGAGGGAAATACACTTCCTCCTCCTTTGCTGCAGGCAGACACTGGAGTAAGATGAACCAGGTATTACACAGTATCTCATTCTTGTAATGCTGCTCTTGTGAAATTTCCATTCAAAGTAGACACTTTCAACCTATTCTGACTAATTTTACAAGCGCCAGGAATGTGTCTTTTAACTATCTGATGAGTTGTTACAACTTAACGCTCAGTGTGTACGTACAATGCTGTGCTGTGTGTGTGTGCAGTGTACCAAAGGGCAGCCAGGGCTGGTTTCTTGGAGACATGGTCATTATGAGGCTTTGGACCTGAGCCGTAAATCTCTTCCTGGTGACAAAGCTCTAATATTTTCCATGTGTACACTCCAGAAGAAGCCCAGATATTTTCCGAAGCCGGAGTTTGAAATGGATGTATCCATATGTACTGTTTGCCTGCCTCCAATGCTCATTTGTGGACTTTAAGTGATTTAGCACCTGCTTGACACCAACCACATTAGTAATACATCTGCCCGCGTGGCCTGGCTTAACTCTCAAGGCTGACAGATAGTCACAGAAGTGTATAGCAGAGTCTCCCTCAGCACCAGGTTCACAGTGACAGACAGGAAAATGCACCTGTCAGAGTTATTTTGATGTTCTTTCTATGAATGTTTTGCATGCTTGTTTCGGTATCTTTCTCTCTCACTCTCTCTCTCCCCCTCTGCTGTGTACTTTGAGCGAGCTGTGAAATAGGCATTATAAATAGTGGTCATGGGTTGTGTATATTTAGCCACTCAAACAGTGTCTGAAACCAGCGGGTTTGTCTGAGGGGACTGTCATTACAGCAGTGGAGGCTCGCTGTGCCTCATACAGCACTTAATGTTGCCTTTGCTCAGTAAGTATTGAGCGGTGTGTCTCAATGAAGTTATAATGTGTCTGTTTGTGTAGCCTCATGCTCGTGCTGTGTGTTGTTGATGACAGGAGCTCCTGCATAGGACGTCGCTGGAGAACCAGAAGCTGAATCTTATGGGGGAGGTGTCCTACCTGAAACTGAAGCTGGCAGACATGGAGGGTAAACAGAGCCATGGGGCTGAAAGGCAACACAAAGCAGAGGTAGGCAAATGTGCCTGTTCATTGTGGTATTTTATGGCTGTATTGTTATTTACAGCCAGTATGTGTCCATCAAAACAAGGTTGCCATGTTGAATAGTGCAAGTTGGACTTGCTTTTTCTTTAATTAGTGGCACAGTTTTTTAAGTTTGAGCCACAAATCATTTCAATCTGATGATAATTTTGCAATTAAACTTCATATTCTTGACTATTGTAAATGTGAATGCCTCATATCCAAATGACCTTACACTTGGTTTCACCAAGGACTGTTTGCAAGGATGAATTAGTTCAGCTGAAATCCTCAGGACCTTCTGTTTTTCTTCAGTCCTCGGAAATTTGAACCTAACTCTGCCAGGAATGAAGGGTACACACAAAAATCTGCCTTGTGTTCTGATGGATCTAACCTTGAAGTCAGCTGCTGATTTTATGGAAGATCATAAACACTTTCTGGACGGACGGAGGGGAACGTTCACCCAAACCCTGGCTCTGTTGTTCCTGGGCAAAGTCCACAGGAAAAAAGTCTCCAAGGGGTTTACATTTTTTTTGTCAGTTTAAACTGAATCATGTATTTGCTTAAGGCAGATGTGTTGGGTTACCAGCTCACATCCTGGGCATTCAATGACCGTATGAATTGGAGAAAGAGGAAGCACGGGAAGCAGGGAAAGTAGCGCTACTACCAGACAGGATACTGTAATGTGTGCAGTTACAGTCAAAACAGTGCTGGTCAAAGAGCCTTTGTGTCCTCAGGTTAAAAGAGTTCCTGCATAGCAGAGCTGGCATGATGGATGGCAGGCCAAATATGAGTGTGTGTAGGCTTTAGCCCAGAGAATATTGTTCTTGGTGGTGGGTAAAGGTTGACTGGAAAAAAGGAACTGGAGGCATGTTCCCAAAAACATTTGATCTATAAAGTATGAAAAAAAGGATTTATTTAAACTATGCTTGAGCGTCTATAGAGATTTGATTTGTATTTAAGCAGAAAACAGCAAACTATACATGTGATTTAGTAGACAGCAGTGTTTCAGCACTTCTTAATCTTGCTTTCATCATGTGCACAACTTTCCCTACAACAGCTGTTTGGACTTAAGGAGAATAGGGGGGGAGAAAAAATCTGCTTTGAACACTTTACTGGCCTCCCAACACGTGCTGCCTCTACTACACAAAACATGTCCACACAAATGCATGTTTGCGCCGACACACACGACATGTGGAAGCCTCCTTGTTGTGGAGCCAGTAAGCTCACAGTTAAATTTAGCCATGCAGGCTCTCCATATCATCTGTCATATCCGCTGTACCAGAACCCAAGTGACACTTCCTCTGTCCACAGTCCGGGCATAGCTTGGCTGCTGTTTACACTCTTTCTGAGGGAACATTGGCACTGATCACCTCTAAAAGATGGCAAACCTACTCACCCTTTTTGCAATTTATCAATGCAAACTACCTATTTGATAACCTAGATATGCTTGAATTCAGGAACAGCATAATGCATAATAATAATAGAGTTAGTAGGGCTGTCCTCAACCAAAGAAATTCTTAATCGATTACAGTAACACTTATACGATTTTGTTGTCTAATCGATTAGTTGATTCAATCCACAGATCTGTAAAACTGTTTCTCCACAAAGAATCACACAAAAGCACCACTTTAAATCTTGCGTTACCAGAGATGTGATCTTAAGTTTCTTAGAAATAAGTCATTCAGAATGAAAAAAGCATAAAAAACGACCAACTGGCCCAGTAGACACACAGGGTCTGGTGGTATATGGGGAACAGCCAAGGATGTGTGTTTCTAAGCATATTTATGTATTCAGGCTCAAGAGGATTGCATTCACACACAAGCATAGACATATACACCTACTCTATAGTATTTCCTCTTCTCTTTCTAAACATTTCTCTCAATTCTTTTCTCCCCACTGCATCTGTCAGACTGTAGTGAATTTCATTAGCGAGCTGCAGGAGCAGATGTGCAGGTTTCAGAAGGAGATCAATAGCAAGATACAGGAGAAAAAGGCCTTGGAGTTGGAGATCCCGGCCGACGGCAGCTCTCCGGTGGCGTGCCCCACTGAGTCCACTAAGGGCGAGGGCTCAAACCCAGGGCCGTCCTGTGACAGAACCTCAGAAGAGGTTCCAGATGGGCCCGATGGGGACACGCACAGCCTGGAAGAGAGTAGCTCAGACGCAGAGCAGCAGTACCACTGCGAAGAAGAAAGTGTAGGCACAGCCTGCCTGCATGACTCCTGATGTTGTGTACAGCATGGGTTGTCTCACTTTGTAATCCTCAGCTTCAGATGCAAATGAAACAAGCACTCACTAAATATCCTCTGCAGCGCCAAATGTCACTGTGCAACTTGGTCTATCTGTTTGGAAAAATAATCTCGTTTTTGAGTTATGCATCAGCAGTGTGTGACACTAATATGTGCACTTCATGTGATTTTTAATATTGTATGTTATGGAAGAAAAATGTGCAGATTTATTAACATCACCTGGATATTTAAACTAGCTAAATGTTCTTCTGTTTTAGGGCTTATTTAAAGAGCTCAGGATTCTCAAGGACAAAGTGGAGCACCTGGAGGATCAGAAGATGCAGTATGAGAAGAAACTCAAAGCAACGAAGGTAAAAGAAAGCTCTGATTTTCACAGTGTCTAGACTTTGCAATACACCGTCAGTGCCCAAATTCCACTGCTAGCTGTCCACCTAACTTTCCTAAATGCTGTCCAATCCAATGTTCCAGCCAGTTTAGTGAGTCATCCTGTTTTGCACCTAAAGTCGGAGAACTTTCACCTTCTATTTTAAAGTCCTGTAGAAATAGATTTAATGATGGCTTAGTCCCCTTTTTAATACCCTGGTTTGCTGTGCAGTGTTTGTGGATACTATATTACTATATCTGTAATTATTTATTCTTCATTTTTAGAATGAAAATATCTTATTGGCATATCGCCATCAACTGGATGTTTACCCAAAATTGCAAAATGAACATTTATTGCATTTCACAGAATGTGCTAGTCTCAGTCTGGATCTTTTGTTACTGGTAGCAGATTATTAGACAAATATATTTTTAATCAAATTTGGAGAAACCAAATGCATACTAGAATAATTGGCTACAGATGTTGATATGGTAGATACTGAGCTATATAACGTGTTTAATGTGTGAGTTTATGTATCCTACTCTACCCTTTTAAACAAACCAGTGGGGAGTAATGTTTTGTTAAGTAAAACAGAGGTATGATTTGGTATATGAGGCAAAAACGTCCACTTTCCTCTACACAACATACAGACAGAACACACTGGCAAATACATCAGCCTGAACTTAACGTTATTGCCATCTGTTTTTTACTTATACTCTGTGACTTACTTCACAATACACTATAAACTCCAGCCAGTAGTGGCCTAATATCTGGTTCTCTAAAATGCAGAGAAGAGACATTCCTGTGCTTTATTGTGGGTGTTTAATATACATGTATAGGTAGTGGTGGAGAAACAAGAGCTTTTAGCTGTGCGTTCAAACAGATGTGTGTTGGCACAGAGCAGCATATCCTTTGTGCTAAGACTCTCACTGTGTGGCACCCACAGGCCGAGATCAGCAGCCTTCAGCAGCTTCTGCTCAGTAAGAACGCCGAGATCGAGAGCTTGCACACTCAACTGCTGGCCAGACCTTCTCTATCCCCCGAGAGCCCCGAGAGAGGTAAGCAAAGCACCCGGCCTCAAGCCCTCAACCAACCTGCCAACAACAGAGTTACCCAGCCTGATAGGTGCCACAGTTAATGACTCCTTTTTGCATTCATTAACTTGCAGTAACGGCTGTGGGGAAAAGTCTGTTTTGGCCCTTAATAAACTGTCTCATCACGGGTCTCTGTCTCTCTCTCTCTCTCTCTCTCAGAGGAGATATACAGGAAGAGGCTAAACACCAACTGTAAGCCTGAACAGCACTTAATGAAAATCAGTTTAAACCCATGGGCCATGTCTACTTTTGATCTTTCATTTATTTCCTTTCTCCAGACATGTCTCTGTATTTTATTGTCTTTTGTTTCCTTCTGCTCGGAGGGGCAGCTTTGACAATCACCAACTGGTTTCCAAAATAATGACTTGATGCACTATCTCTCTTCCCTTTGGCTTTTTCAGCATCTTTATGAATTCCTGAGAGCATAACATCTTGTTTGTTCTTAATTTTCATAGCATCTCTGAGGTACTTGCTTAATATAATCACTCTCACTCACCAGCAATGTGTGCCTGCAATAGTTACAAAGGAAGTGTCTTTGGACTGTGGGCCCAAATATGTAAAAGCTGACATGGCTAAAGCTATGATTGGTAGATTAAAAAAAGGCTTTGGCGAATCTAAAGATACATGGTTTGGATGGCAATCTAGTGAGGGATAAATTTATAACATGCTAGCATTTCCTGTCTTTCTAAATAACCATATTCCGCTATGTGCAGCTGCCTATACAGGTTGATAATCAGTCTGGTGTTTCTCTTTATAGATCAGGAGCTTCAGAGGCTCAGGAGTGGAATGAAATCACTGGTCGCTGCCAATGATGAAAAGGTAAGTGATCTGGATACCATTTCTCTCTCTGGTCAACACAGCTGTATGTGATTATGCAGCATAGAGCAGCGTGTGTGTTGTCATCAGTTTACTAAAATGTAAAGCGTCTCACTGGCCTGTATATGGACGCGCTATCATCGCGCTGTTTAAAAGGTTAGAAGTTAACTGTTTTTAGATGTTGTCATTTCTCGGAGGCGCCGCCCTCAAACCATTTTTAGTACAGAGGGGCTTTTGTATTCTCCCTCCCAGAGAAGCTTGGACTTTAAAGACTCACAGACGAGGACCTACATGTGGCACACTATTGCGGACACACACGTACACACACACACCCCCAAGGCGAGCCATTTCAGGCAAAGCCACACTTAAGTAGGCCTCGATCTGCCAAGCCTAATTTTGGAGCGAGCGGCATTAAGAGAGCCATGACAAAACCAGGCATGGGCACCGCTTCAAAAAACACACACTGCACGCAGCTGGTTACCACAACTAAGATTTCCAGCCAGGCCTGTGTCAGTCCCCTCCCTATCCACTACTTTGATGTAAAGGCCATATGGTGAATGAGGGACGTTTGTGTGGCGTGTAGGTCAGTAATAAAGTGAAGCTGTTAGCCCATATGTGTGTTTCCTAACCTTAGATAAACATCTTAATTGGGGTTCCTCTCTGTTTTCATCAGGACCGACGCATTGAAGAGCTCACTCTGCTGCTGAATCAGTGCAGGCAATTCAGAGAGGTCACCCACGCCACGAGGCAAGGTAATCACTTCGCTCACTTCATCCTTCATCCGCGTTATGTTCGCATCAACGTTTGAGCACAATGAAAGCCACCACTATTCCCTCCTTAACAGCAACAAACGCCACTGTTCCTCTCTTTGTTACTGTAGCTCCATCTGCTGTCCGCTCATTGTCAAATGGCAGGACTCCGTCAAGCAGCAGTGAGGAAGAAGAGCATGCACTGATGAAGAATACCGACTCTGCCAGCGCAAAATCTGTGGACGTAAAGTCTGAAGTGGGTGCAAACAATTTCAACTACTAGTTAAAGTTTTTTGCTTGCATGAACATGATTTTGATTATTTTTTTTTTGTTATCCATCACAGGTTTCCACAAGCAGTTCTTCCTCCCAACACACATCTGTTTCATCAGCCCAGAAGGACAGTGATTCCAGGTAGCCAAGCAGCTTTTCATCAGTGGACGACTCTCCCATATCTCTTAGTTCAATTTTAATGAGATTATTGTGTTTTTATCTTCTCAGAACAGAACCATCAACTTTATCAAGTAGCATGAATGACCTAACAAATGGACCTTTACAGAAGGTATTTTATAATTAAGGTTTATTTCACAACAATAACCTGCTAGCTGTACATTATCACGCTTATTACACAGCTATTTACTTAAAAATCATTAATTTGACAGAAAAACGACCCGCCAAAGTCCGACATCAGAACTGCGTCCATAGCATATACTGTATACATATAAATAAATGCATATGTGGTGTGTTCTTTATACTATGACAGTTTTCCTAAAGAAAAACGCAATCTATTGAATCGTAACCCCTGTATCATGATACGTATCGTATCACCAGATTCTTGCCAACACACAGTCCTACTGTTGCTGTTTCTTACATGATAGATGCATGAGAGAATTTGCTCATTTGTACAGTATAGCGTTTTTGTACATATATCTAAAGTTATTAACTTTTCTATCTGTATCTGTGTGTGGTTTATCCAGAGTGGTCTGGATGACAGCAGAAGTCAGACGCTGCCGGTGAATTCCTCTTTGTCAGAGCAGAATAGCAGCGGAGACAGCAGCAGTGAAATCCAGAGTCAAAGGTCTCCAGATGGGAGTGAAGACGGAGACTCCAGCCAAAGTAAATCCAGACATATTAATTCAGTAGTGTGCAATAATAATCCCCGATGTAGGATCAGGCTTCCTTTTTCTGTGGGATAGTCACGAGGCCAGTGATTCCCATGAGCAAAGGCGGGTATTCATATCTGGAGCAAACCACTCTCCTTTGACCAGACAACCACGGCACCTTTGATCACATCTAATTGCAGAGGATCCTGAAAGAGCAGATGGATTATGGGATTGACTTTCAAACACACCCTCTCTCTATTGCTGTGATTGACCACATTCATCCCAGCAGCTCCACCCTTCCTCAGCTTCACTGACCAGTTTTAACTTGAGCCCCACCCTGATTTATCCCTGCTGCGTTCTGCTGTAGAGTGGTGACTGACTGCAGCACATCATAAAGATCACACCTTGTAAAATCTGGCTTAAACCCCTTCTCTTTTTCACGGGGCATTAACCGATGAATTATTTGCTGAACTCAATGGTCTGTAACTCATGCTCCCTCTGCTGAATAGAGCATTATGAAAAGGCAGACAGACCGCCACACGTGCGCTACTTAGCTCTTAATGTTCTGTTTGGTATGCAAAGCGAAAAAAAATTTGCTTTTTTAGTGCTTTCTACTCAGTCATCATCATCATCATCATCATAAGCATGATTTTCTCATTAACAATGCCTCAACTACAGGAAACTACAAATTTAGACAGTCTTAGTGTAATAAGTTCCCATTATTGAAATGTTTGGTATTGGCAAGATAACAGTGAGGCTATGTCTGCTCTAATTATCACAATTAAACCATTTGAACCATATTAGTTGTACTTAGTAGTATTGCAATGACTGTGGTTTTTGTAACCTCTCACAGGAAAGTTGGAGAAAGTTGATGACAGCACTTCAGGTGATAATTCCCCCGTTCATTCTGGAGCAAACACAGAGGCCGGCCAACGAGCTTTGGGCTCACCAGAATACCTGAAGAATAACAGGAGCTTTAAGAGACTCTGGGGAAAGTGAGTGTGGGGAAATACATTGATATATCAACAATACGCCAACACAAATGATCGCAGAGTAAACAAAAAAAAGGACAACCAAACATTAAAGGTGCAGTGTGTAGGATTTGGAGGCATCTAGTGGTGTTGTTGCAGATTGCAACCAACTGAGTAACCCTCCGCTCACTCCTCCCTTTCCAAGACTGTGGTAACGTGAGCTGCTGAGTAGCGCTGTCGCCTCGCTCAGAGGCCATCTTTACCGCTATATAACACAAATTTAGGAGCAACGGAAGTCAGACGGCAGTTGGCGGTACCGCGGTTTTACACTTGCCCACTCACATTACCACAGTTTCAGAGAACTACGGTGGCATTCAGGTCACGTAAAAACGCAAACGTTTTTGGTTTGTCCGTTCTGGGCTACTGTAGAAACATGGCGGAGCAACGTGGCGGACTGTGTGAAGAGGACCCGCTCCCTATGTAGATATAAACGGCTCATTCTAATGAAAAACCAACAATTCTTATTTTCAGGTGATTATACACTAATGAAAACGTAATTGTGAATATTATATTCCATTTCGTCTAATAGATCCCCCGAAATGTTACACACTGTTCCTTTAAATAGACCTAAATAAAGTATATGTATAAATATGTACTGCAAGTCTAAGTAACATATGGTGTAGAATATATTCAATTGAGTATAAATAATCTAGGTTTAGGTGATGTAAAGAGAAAAATATATATATATAATTTATGCATATATTAAACTACCCTTCTACTACACTTGCCCTAGGACTGCAGCAACTTAAAGTATTTTATTGTTTATATTTATCAATAATGACCTGTATATGATTGTGCCACATTTATTTAATTATCATTTTACTTTGCGAATGAAAGTTTCTAACATGTTCCCCCTCACCCATACAGACTGAGAAGAACCCAGTCTGGAGGGCTCCAGGCAGCGGATCCAGATGGCAGTCAGTTTAGAAGAGGGGGACTGCGTGCGACAGCAGGACCCAGACTGACCAGGACCCCCGAATCTTATGACCCTGCACGGTAAAGCTCAGTGTGCTTCTACTTCACCTTGTAGTACAGTACTCCTGTTTTCAGTGTTTAACAGGTCACCATTACACTTTGCTGCTTTACAATAATCTGGTTTGGTTCTCCTGCCTCATCACCTGCATCCACCATTTCTGAAAAAGAAGCTCAAGGGCTTTTCTTAGCATAACAAATTCAGTTGTAAATGCATTGATAAATTAATCATCTGATTATTTTTTGTTTTATTATTCCAGTGATATGAACATCCCATTCAGCCAGTGGACCAAGGAGCAGGTATGTGGCTGGCTAGAGGACTATGGACTGGGCCAGTATGTCAATCTCACCAGGCAGTGGGTTGAAAATGGACAGACGCTGTTGTCTGCCACACCTCAGGATTTTGAGAAGGTCAGAGACTAAAATGTCACTTTAAAATGAACACTGTGAAAACATCTTGAATTAACAACTCCGTGATTATTCATTAACTGATATACAGTATTTAGAAAAAACATAATCATGGATAAAAAGGTTTATCAGGCTAAATTACACTGCATGTTGTGTGAGTAAACCACCATTTATTCCCCAGTCTTTAGTTTTATTGTAACAAACACTCCTTTGTGCCCTCAGGAGATGGGTATGAAGAATCCACTGCACAGGAAGAAGCTGCAGCTCGCTCTGAAGGCGTTCGTCACTAAGGTTGTAGAGAAATCGTCAGAGCTGGACTACATCTGGGTCACCCGTAAGACTCTTTCTACATGCAATATTTTTAACTTCCACCGCAGCACATTCTCATTTGAATCAGATGTACAAATATAGAGTGTGACTTCTCGTACCACAAACCAAACAAAGACATGTAATGTGTGAGATGTAAATATATTAGAACAAATGCAAATATAGCCTGCATTCAAAACCAGGAACTGTATCATAACTAAGCAGTTACAGTGAACATGTTCTGACAGCTGAAGGCCGATTAACATTCAAAAGTTTAGTGAATGAAGGAATCAATGTCTGATTTTTCTCCCATGTAGGCTGGTTGGATGATATTGGTTTGCCTCAGTATAAAGACCACTTCCATGAAGCCCGAGTGGATGGTCGAATGATACAATACCTCACAGTGGTAAGACTCAATCCTGCATCTACTGTGACATGTTCTATTAAAGGTACAGTGTGTAGGATTTGGCAGAATCTAGTGGTGTTATGCAAATTGCAACCAACTGAGTACCCCTCCGCTCACTCCTTTCTTTCCAAGACTGCGGTAACGTGAGCTGCCGAGTGCAAAACCATGGTAACGCCGTTCACCTTGCTCAGAAGCCATCCATACCATAATAACAATACTTTAGGAGGAATGGAAGTCAGATGGCGGCTGGCGGTACAACGGTTTTGCACTCGGCGGCTCACGTTCCTGCAGTTTCACAAGCGTGTCGGAGAACTACGGTGGCCTTCAAGGTAACGTAAAAACGTGAAAGGCTCTCTAGAGCCATTGTTTGATTTGTCCATTCTGGGCTACTGTAGAAACATTGCGGAGCAACATGGCGGACTCTGTGAAGAGATCTTACTCCCGATGTAGATATGAAAGGCTCATTCTAAACTAACAAAAACACAACGATTCTTAGTTTCAGGTGATTATACATGAATGAAAACATAGTTATTAATATTATATTCCATTTCTGCTAATAGATCCCCCGAAATGCTACACACTGTTCCTTTAAAGCGGAGGCCTGCAAATACATTTACATGTCAGACATGATAAACATGCTATGAATCTGTATATTTTTCATACAGTTCACTGATGTTCTTTTTGCTGTCTACTCAGAATGACCTCTTGACTCTGAAGGTCACCAGCCAACTTCATCATCTCAGTATTAAATGTGCCATCCATGTCCTTCATGCCAACAAGTTCAACCCCAACTGTCTTCGCCGTAGGCCAGGGGAAGAGGTAAGCCAAGATGGAAAGTGTTGTATGTAGCAGTTGTATATGTTTTATGATGTATAAATGTGTGTTATGCTACATGTTGTGTGTAAATTCTGCTCTTACATGGTGAATAGGTGTCAGCACATCAGTTGCCCACAAGAGGGCGACAGACAGTCATCAAATGCTTTCAAACACAGAGCATTTTTACTTTCATACTGTATAAATGCCTCCAAACCCCCCTCCAAAGTTCTGTTAAAGCTTCATTATGCCCATCTCTCATGTGTTTAGAAGAAGCGTCAAACAGTTATGAGTCAGATGAGAGATTAATATTTCTATTTTCAACTTCTTCAGAAACAGCCCTCTCCCTCAGAGGTGGTGCAGTGGTCTAACCACCGTGTGATGGAGTGGCTGAGAGCAGTGGATCTAGCTGAGTTCGCTCCTAATCTACGGGGCAGCGGCGTTCATGGCGGGCTGATTGTAAGTACTGCAGATTTTGAGCTTGTCTTCACATTTTTCCACATGCTTCCATTACTATACAAGCCTGGACACCTAAATGTGTTGCTGTCAATCTGCTCTTCAATAGATCCTGGAGCCTCGCTTCAGCGCAGAGACTTTGGCCCTGCTGTTGAATATTCCTCCACAGAAGACGTTGCTCCGCCGCCACCTCGCCACAGCCTTCTCCACCCTGGTAGGGCATCAGGCCACGCAGGAGAAGCGAGAGTATGGCAACGCCACAGGCCATGTGCCCCTCACTACCACTGCTAAAGTAAAGGTAAGAGCACAATCTAAGACTCAAATTGTAGCATAAAATCAAAATGGTTTATTAATGGTTGGACTTTTTTTGTGTGTGTTTTCAGCCAAAGAAACTGGGCTTCACCCAATTCAGTCACCTCAGAAAGAGGAAACCTGATGAATCTGCAGACTACATCTGCCCAATAGACAGTGGAGCGCTGACAGTGAATGGGGTTTCTCGGCTGCCCTCTGCAGCACTGAGGGGCCTCAGCCCCAGCTTGGACAGACAGGCTGAGAGGCCGGAGCAGGTGGGGATGAAAGCTCAGGCTAACAGCCCAAAACAATAATTTAAAATACAGCACACTCCCCTCTCTCACTAACTAAGTGACTTTGTAAATCGGTGGAAATTCTGATGCAGAAATTTGCCCGAGATGAATCCATGTGCTGTCTTGCTGGATGGGCTGCAAACACGCTGTGTTAAGCAGGTGATGTTAATTGTTGTTAATGTATTTTTATCCAGATGTTGCTGAAGCAATATTCATCTAAAATGGTGATGAATGGTGACATTGTGTGAATTGTTTTATGAAAGCTGCTCTCTGCATTCCTTATACAGTTGGATTCCAAAGCTTATACTTTTGCTTTAAAACAATGCATTTTACTGACCATTTTATATCTAAACGTCTGCAGACTTAGTTAGAATATTGACGACCTTTTCTTGTTATATATCCGGATTGACTGCACAGTTGACACCAGTTACTTTAAGATTGTCAGTCATACAGAAGATGAATGAGACAAAGAAAAATCCCAAATTAAATAATTTTATTTCTCGACGGTACACTTACTCTTCTGCACCTTCTAATTAAGTTTGTTTGTGTCGGATTCTTCTACTCAAATGGTGCCTTGTTTCATAAGATCATTGTGAATATGCAGTAATATAATAAACATCAGGTCAACAGTTAGTCTTTTTGTCATTTTTGGAGACCATCAAAGCAAATGCTTTTGCTGCCATCTGGTGCTTAAATGCATACCACTACAACCTCTAAACAGCTTGATCATATTTACATTTTAGCTCAATTAAAGCATGCAGTACTACTGTGAGTAACAGATGTAGTTTTCAAGTTTGGGTTTAGAATTTTTTTTTTTCAGAAGATTGTTAGCATTGTTGCAGTATAATATTTTATTATAGTCAGAGACACACCTCACTTCCTGAGGATGGAGTTTAGGATCTTGAATGAGTGACTGCCCCCTACTGGTCAAAAATTAAAAATGCACAGAATGACTGGCACCACACTGTTGTACAGGGGGTTTGTTTTGTTCCAGCCCAGGTTGAATAGCTGCTTTAATGTCGCTGACAAGCCTGCAATAGAACCTGTTTTGGTTGGTGAGTTAATGAAAATAAATGAATCCATAAACCAATGATCTTCTTCTTGTTGAATATTAACAACTTTGATTTAAATACCTTGTCTATATCTCTTTGCACTTTTTAAGTAAAATATCTAGTTTCAGGGAAATGATTCTGACAATGTTATTGGTCAACTATAAGTGTAAGTGCTTTGTTGTGCTGTATTGCATTCATGGTTTTCAAAACAAATCATTTTCTCCATGAGTAACTCAAATCAAATAAAAGACCCCCAAATTACATTGCACCCTTTAACCTCTGGCCAATTATTCTGACTGGAGCAAAGGGAGAGCCCTGAAAGATATTTTAAGCAAGGTAGCGTGTATGGAGGAAGGAATCTGCCAAAAAAGAGAATAATTGACTTGATAAATAAATATGCTATTAAATGTACCAAAAGTCATATTAAAACTAAATGTAGGCATTAACTAATTGGTAAAATGTGACATATATTGATATTTATGTTTTAATTTGGTTCTTTCTTTATCTACTCTTCTATTTAATTTTCCATTTTATTTATGTATTTATTTTTATTAAAATTAAAATGTATTGCATTTATTTTGAATTCACTTTTAAATTAATTTATTCATTATTAAATGTACGTCTTTATTTATTAATTTATGTATTTATTTTGCATAATTTTCCCTTTGCATCCCCCTCATTATTTATTTATGTATTCTTTTCTTTATTCATTCTTTATGCATTTCTGCTTCATTATGCAAATGAGGGGATCTGTCATTCAATATGTATCATGGGGTCAACTTTTCATCAATTGGTTGATCGACATCAGAGTGCATAGATAGACTATACACGCTATCTGCTTATCAACACCAATCTTCATTCCCGGCTCCGTACAGCGGTTCGTTGGCCTACTGCTGATCCGCCCGCTGCTGCCTCAGATCTTTTGTCTTGCATTCTCCAACCGGTACAGGTGTGCAAGTCAACCGACTGCAGCTGAACTGTTACACTTCTTTTAATGGCATATTTATTTATTTATTTATTTATGAGTCATATATTTTGGACTTTGGCAGGTTCTGTCCTCCATAAGGGTGGCGGTGAAATGGCATTCTTGTAGTTCAAAGGCCAGATGAAACATAGCAGACATGATTGCCTTGATTAGGGCTAAATTTGCCTCCGGCTTACTATTAGCATGCTTTTAACTAATGTCCACTTCATCTAATACCTGTTTGTTGTAACTGTTATGCAGTTACTGTATTTGCTAAATGAGACAGAACCGGTATTAGTAGTAATATTACAGTTTACACAGACTGAGTACTGCAATGAAACAAAGTCTCAATAAAGGACCAGTTTCAGTCCTGGTGAATCTACTGTGATTCTGCTGGCGTGTGTGTTAGTGTGGCCGACGGGGCAGCAGTCAGCTCCCCTCTGAACCCTCTTACAGAAGCACACAGTCTCAATTAGACCAAACACAATAATTAGGAATCTTTTACCTCTGCATATCATTACTTCCCTAACGGAGAACATCCTGATCAATGATTACAAATGACAGGTTCATAAATAAATTAGTCCTGCTGTGAAGTGTGTAACAACTCAATTGATCCATGTTAAATGGAGAATAGAGGGCTGCAGGAACGAGGACTGGGATGGTGGGTTTTGAAAATGTAAACTGAAATACAAAGGACATAATTGTAATAAAAGAATGTTTGTTTTTGATGATTGGGAAGATGCATATGATAAATGACAACTTAAACATTAAGAACATGTTCAGGGTCTTTAAAAAATAAATCCTTAGTTTTTAAACCAGCAGATGTCAGTGTTGCCTGTGGATGTGTTACGTGCCATAAATACAACCAGCGCTGAACCTTCACAGTTGACTCAGTGAGGTGCACCACTGAGTGTTTAGCTTGTTTGTCATGTTACATTCTTATTTAATTTTCCCTTTTTATACTGTAGGTATTTGACAGTGAGGGGTAAGAATGCTATTTCAAGTCAGTGACACTGCCTCTGTTCTTAGTTTACTAAAAGAACGTGCAGCCTGTTGGAATGCATTACTACATTTGTAATTATACTTTGAGCTGGACAGACTGGAACATGCATCATGCCAGCACAAAGGACATACGACGGCATCATGTTGTTAATCAAATACTGGGCTCAGTCTGAATGTGGCTCCAGATGAGAGCTCTGGAGTTTGTGCATTGGCCAGGTGGGTGATGGACAGTCAAGGATTAGAAACAGGATAGATATTAGAGAGACTCTTAAATAGTCAGAATTAGGGCTGTCAATCAATTACAATATTTAATGTCGATGAATTGTATGATTATCCATAATTAATCACGATTAATGGCAAATTAATAACACATCTTTTATCTGTTCAAAATGCACCTTAAAGAGAAATTTGTCATGTATTTAATACTCTTATCAACATGGGAGTGGGTAAATACGCTTGCTTTATGCAAATGCATGTACATATTTATTATTGAAAATCAATTAACAACACAAAACAATGACAAATATTGTCCAGAAACCCTCACAGCTACTGCATTTAGCATAAAAATATGCTCAAACATAGCAAACTCAAGCCCAACAGGCAACAACAGCTGTCAGTGTGTCAGTGTGCTGACTTGACTATGACTTGCCCCAAACTGCATGTGATTATCATAAAGTGGGCATGTCTGTAAAGAGGAGACTCGTGGGTACCCATAGAATCCATTTCCATTCACATATCTTGAGGTCAGAGGTCAAGGGACCCCTTTATCTTCACTCTAGCTTTAAAACTGAAACCACTACAACCTCTGAAAGATCGATTGCGTTAATGCATTAAAGAAATTAGTTAAAAAGATATTGCGTTAATGCGTTATTATTGCGTCAACGTTGACAGCCCTAGTCAGAATACAAATGATCAATCTCAAAAATACAGACTGAGAAAAAAAATAAGTTAAAACATGGCTGTACAACATCCACAATGACTGATATTGCAACTGCGACATGATATGCAATCTATTTCAAACTGCGTTCTCCATCCTGTTTGTGTGTGTGTTTATCAATGTGTGTATGTTCAGAGAGGATGGCATTGTTTATACTAGTGCATCTTAGCTAATTTCAGTAATGCGATCCAGCCTCCACTAGCTGGCAGTTTAATAGCTATTATTTGTGTCACCCTCTCTCATAACGTTTTAGCAGTAAATTGCCATGTGCCGGAGACTGTGGTGTGACTGACATCTTACCTTGTAATATGATACCTATTGTTTTAATTAAGTGAAAGCGATTGTGACATTTATTGGTTTCCAAGTTACTTGTTAATGACAGTATAAAAAAAATAAATTATCATGGTTTATATAGCATAAATAATTTGCAAACCCTTTGCTAATGATTACACATTATTCTCCCACTGAGACTGTCAATTCATTTGAATACATCACAAATAAAAACACTGCATTGGTGATGCAACACAAACCCCCTCTTGGCAATGCCTGAGCCCTCTCTCTTCTTCCTCCTTGTCTGTCTCATCTTCTTTCTGTGTGTTTCTGTGTGTGTGTGTGTGTGTGTGTGTGTGTGTGAGAAAGTAATGTTTATTTATGCTGTATCACTTTTGTGGTGAAATTTCCCATTTAAATTATAGAGGTCGGCTTTTATTCTGTTACCGAGGCTCCTGTTTAAAGTAATGCCAGTAGCCAGTGTGTTAGTGCTTCAAGTCATCCCCTTGTCTGTGTGATCTATGGACTCACTCAGATGTCTTTAGCCGAGCGTAATCATGTTTTTATATGATGTCACTGGTCGTTCCTGTCATTAACTTGCCACCAGCTTGCCAGTTTGGGGAACATATTCGATGTTGGGGCGGTGCATGTGTTGCGTACTCCCCATCCAGCCACTAACGCTGTATCTGTCTCCGGCGCACCAGTTTGTTCTGACAGGCCTGCCACAATGATGACTGCATCACCCAGATGCGGCAGAGCAGCTTGCGAGCCAACCCTGACACGCCGTCAAAAGGAGCAGCCAGCCGTCTGCGTGAGCCTTCTTCTGCCCCATCAAACCTCAGAGCCCATCTCCTCCTCTAAAGCCAGCCACCGTCAACCAGGCTGTTTGCTCTCCATGCTGAGTGCTTCCCTTATCTGGTTTATATGTTGTTTTATAGTATTTACTCCAAAAGTCTGTGGCTAGAAATCTCCTTGAATTATCTTATGGTTTGAACTCACCACATAGACATTGTGACAGTGGCCGTCCAAAAACAAGCATGATGGGGCGTGATTTGGGGAACTGAGGTAGAAGAGTTTGGTTATGATCAGCCTCCTTGGTGCCAAGGGTTCTTTTTATTGGTAGCCAAGGCAACTCGCTCCGTGTCATGCTGTTCACAGTTTTGTGGACTGGCTTTTTCATGGCCTGAAAAATATGGCCAGTCCATTAAAAGAGTGGAGAGACATCAGTCAATATGAGATAAGACAATTATAGAGACATTTAAGGAGTCCTCCAACCCAATAACGATTGAGCATTTTGTCACCACTTTGGTCGTTTAACATCGCATCTGGTCATCTCCTTATTAAATCTAATGTAAAAATCGACAACAGACAGCTGTTGTAGTTATAACTAGAATTACCGCCTCGCAGTTGTATGCCTCCATCAACACGTTGAGTTGCAGTTTATATCCATGTCTGTCCAAAATGTCAGCAATTCATAATAATCATAATCATAATTTGATCCTATTAGACATGTCTGATACGTTGTTACAGTGACCTTTGACCACCACATTCTAATCAGTTCATTCTTGAGTCCAATCGGACGTTTGTGCCAAATTTGAAGAAATTCCCTCCAGGCATTCCAGAGATAGGGCGTTCACAGGGATAGATCGGACGGACGGAAAACCCGAAAACATAATGTCTACAGCCATTACTTGCTAGTAATACTTGCAGGATTGCTTGGTTCTGTTGCTGGGCTTTTCATATTTTATTAAATATCACTGTTCTCAATTATGTCAGTGTGGTAGTTTATTCTAGGGCTGCACAATTTTGACAAAAAATATCTAATTGTGATTATTTTGACTGATATTGCAAATGCGATATGATATGCAATATTAGAAGGAATGATACCTTTTACATCATTATTCTAATTTCCATTGAAAAACATTAAAATGATTATGGTGTGATTTTTGTGGTTATCTATACCAAAACAAATATTTTTTATTTTATTATATATATATTTTTTTTATTTAGTGACGCAAGACAAGACAGTTGAAATTTGACAAGACAAACAAAAACAAAAAAAAAAATACCAAAACAAATATGTTTTCTTAAGTCTGTATAATATGATGTGACACACATTTTGCCTTTAACATATATTGCACTTCCTGCGATTTTAAAATTGCAGTAGGTTATATTGCGAATTTCGATATATTTTTGATTAATTGTACAGCCCTAGTTTATTCCTATTATAAACATTTCACATCAGGACAAACAGGACTCCAGAAGCTTTGGACCACTGGGAGGACGATGTGACTAACACAAAGATCAACCATTTAGGGTCAAGTGACACACTGTTGGCTTAAGTAGAGAGAAGTGGTCTGAGACACACACACACTGGTATACAGGGAGTAAAATGACAAAATCTATCATAGTCAAGGAAATGTATCTGGAAAAGTGAAGCATAAACGACTGATAAAAAAGGGAGCTGTGACTGTCCACCTCAATGTCTGAATGGTTGTTCTGGCTGCCAAAACTATCATAAAAGTGCTGAAACTCAAAAGAGTTCCCATGTCAGAGGAATGGGAGCAGTTTCCTTACCGCAGGCCATCATCATGGGTGATCAAGACTGACATGCATCACTAGAGGCTTTCATGTCCGATGAGAACACCTGTCTGACTCTCGGGCTGAAACTGGACAGAGGAATGCCATTGCAGATAACATTTCATACGTGCCACACGGCCTCAGAAGACATGGTGGCATCGCGTATCAAAGCAGGGGCAGAGACACAGAAAATAACGGAGGGTTTTTGTTGCGTATGATTAAAAAAATATACATATTTGTGAATTAAACTTCTTTTGATGACTGGATGGTAATGCTGGAGTGCAGCACTATTTGTTGTCTCTCATGGTTCAAAGCTCTATTCAGAGTAAAAGACTTGTGTATCAACTGGGATCAGTAGACAGCGTTTAGAAGATGCACACGGAGACTGTAGTTCTTTATGTGGGTTGGTTTATTCTTATTCTTCGGTGCCCATTACAGGGACACAAAGGGAAAGTCAATCAGTAGAGGTTAATGTGGACAATCTGTAAAGAGGACAGACGATGAATGCAAAACACTCCTGAAGTGTTGCTGAGTAAAATTGTCATGCCGTTGACATGGTGTATGCGTGTATTTATACACACTATTCTCAAATTCTTTATTCTCCTGTCAGTCTTTAGATGAACGCAGGTGTCTATAGGAACAGTATAGCTCATCCTCACCTTCCTGTTCACTTGTAATCTTCATGTGTGAGTTGATGTTATTGATGTTTTGGATGAAGCTGCTGATACCGGAGGAGTGCAGTTTGGTTTATTTGTTTATTTATTTTGCACAATTTAAGACTACACAACATAAAAAAATAAAAATAAATAATAAACAGTGCAGGAAGAGGCAAAAAACCCACTGGGCTAATTTGAAGCCTCCATCTAGAGACATTATTAATATAAAGAAATAATATGACTACATAAATAGTGATAACAAACAATTAGAACAATATATATATTGTTGTTATTATATATATATTGTTGTTATTATATATATAATAAAAACAATAACAATAAATCTATAAAAAAGACAAGTGTGTGTGTGTGTGTGTGTGTGTGTGTGTGTGTACGTGTGTCTCTGTGTGTATGTGTGGAAGTGTATGGTTAGTGTTTGTGAGGGGGATATTGATCTAAATATCTTCTGGTGAACGTGTCACGCATGTACCAGTACGAGATATCAGGTAGAAGCCATTGCCAGAGCAATCTGTTTGCTATGTTCCATGTACGTACAAGTTGGTTATCACATTAAATACCATACCACACAGTATATATATATGTATATAAATATACATATATATATATTAGTTAGCATTAGAGGTACTCACACAGAGCCAGGCTAGCTGTTTCCTCCTGTTTTCAGTCTTTGTGCTCAGCTAAGTTTGCTGGCTGCTTGCAGTATAGCTTCATATTTAGAGTACACACTCATCTAACTCTCAGCAAGAAAGCAAATAAGCTCATTTCCTAAAATGTCAAACCTTTCCTTTGACCTTAGCACCAGCAGAAGTCAGCAAACACTCAATTGTTTTTTTGATTGATCATATGGGTTATTTTGGAAAGCACTGATAAATGGCTATTTGTCATTCAGGTCAAGGAAGACTTGTGTTCATTGTATTTATTCATGAATTCACCATCTACTGTGGTTTTATGAACCTCTTATAAATGCAATGAATTATGTTAGAGATGGGATATATTACATCCCACATCTAACACATCCTGTTTACAAACTTCAAAAACATACAGCAAAGGGGCTGTTAGGTGAAATGAGAGTGCCTCATTTGGGCAATATTGTATAAAGAAATATGCGAGAAAAAACAAACCGCAACAGCCATGCTTGATGAAATTACAGACAAAAAAAAATGGTCTCTGATGAATTGGCACTTAATTACTGCTTGATTAGCATAATTATGCATGTTAATAGCATCTCAAATGAATTGCAGTTGTCAGGAGGGAGGAAGCATCTGTAGTGGTGGCAGCCTGATACATATTTCCTCCTATCCAACAGCGTTGTCTAACTCTTCCCCTTAAGTGTTCACCATTAATCACTACACACTCCTTTTCCTTTGGAGTGAAATTTGGCATTTTGGGATAATTGGGCTATTATGGTGCGCTTGTCACATCTGTAATAGTAGGCTAACGAGCCCCCTCGTGTGCTAGCATTCAGAGATGATGGCAGAGCATGGGCACTGAGTGAGTGGCATGGCAGGTAATGATATGGCCCACTCATACGGAGATATATGATCATATTATTTTAGCTATTACTGTATATCATTATCCTAACATCCCAAATATAGGCTTGAGTTACACCACCATTCTGACGTGGACTGATACAGACTGACGTGTGAGTGTATATAACACACGTCACATTTTATTGTCCACAGAAAAACACATGGTATAACTTTTTCCAACACCACATACTCCATTGTATAAAGATTTAAATTCATATTCAATTTCAATGTCCAAACTGAATTTAAACACCCTGAGTGAATTTCAATTCTACACGCAAGTAGCTTCCACAGTCATCCCTACTGGCAGCGGGTATAGGAAACACATAGCCACCAACACCAACAGAGTTAGCCATGTGCCAATATACAGTCATGTAATTCACAATGAAACAGCGTTTTCCTGTATTTAAAGGTATGCACACAAAGAGACTACAACAATCTATACACTGAAGGTGAATGAACACTTCTGAAGTGTTTGTCTTGTGACAGCTTTAAAGGTGCAATGTGTAACATCTAACCACATACGCCAAAGAAATAGGGGGCAACATTTCACCTCAAATACTGGGTCCATACAATCTAAATTTACAGTCATCAGCTGTGAAAAAAAACAAAAAACAACAACTACTAACTAACGGCAGGGCAAGAAAAAGACCAAACTCAAAGAGCTGGTCAAAATAACACTGCTATCTTGTGATTTTCACGTGTGGCGTCGGCCTGTAGTTTATGTTAGCCATCTGTGTTTGTGCCAATAACAGAGGGCTGTACAGAGTCTGTGTACGTTTTGATAGTTTGTTTATTGAATTAAATATAAAAGTGGCAGAAATGAGAAAACGACCTGCACCTTTGTCTCGTCCTCCCCGCGTCCAGGGAGTCATGGTTGTCCCCCTGGATCAGACTCCTTTGAGCTAACTGCCAGCTGCTAACTGAAGGTCCGTCCATCTCCCAGAGCTGCGCTCATTGTTTGAATGTTTTAAACTAAAAATTCTGGCCAGATCTTACACATTGCCCCTTTAAAAGTTCAAACTAAAGTATATTTAGGGTTGGGGTTACTGTATTGTACTGCACCATTGTCTAAAAACAGCAACTTGCTCCAGACTGACAGACTTTTCTTGTCTAAATAACCTTTAGGATGTGAGTTTGAATCCTTTACCCTGTGACAATCAATGGTGTGATGGATTGCATTGATATCCCTCTCTGTGGCTTGCATCACAGATTCTAAAGATGACACAACCAATTTCATGGTAAACATTTCCCCTCACCGCCACTTCATCTGGCTCCTTATTATTGGCAGACATGGAGAAGAGCGGAGGGAGACGGGGGGGGAGGCTCAAGGTTGCAGGTGGCAGCCAGGAGCACTTATGGATTGAGGCAAAGGGCACGGTCGGAGATGAGCTCTGACTGCTTCATTGGGAATTCTCCTCAGGAGTATATCGCATTTGTAATCATCTCTAATCACTTTTTATTTGAAACTGTGGCACAGAAAACAATCTGCTGTAAGATAACTTCAAGAAATTAAGATATCGAAAATTAGTAAAATGATCTCAAAGAAGTTCTGTGAATCAATGTCACACTTAGAGATATAGTTTGTCTTTTGTAAATTAATATACTTATCCAAACATAAAAAAAACAAACATATTTTTTTACTTGGACTGTTAAAAAAGGGCCTGACATTAGGTACTGTAGGTGTAATTTGTGTCTATAATCAGCCTAGCCATTGGCCTGTGTGACAGCGAGTGCTGTATTGGATATTAACTCACTGACGCCTGGTGGTCTGTCATTCCCACAGACAGCCTCTTAATGCCCTAATGGCTCATTTACATTATTGATGAGCCAACCCTGGGTCACCTCAAACACAGACTATTTAAAGGAAATAATTTTATGCAAACTACATATTGATGCACTAATGATCAATTGGCCCTTGTTTTGTGTGTTAATAATATGCAACTGTTGCAGTGTGATGTACATCTTCAATTAGAGAGTCACGCTGTCTGCTGGCTGACTCAAACAAGTGGTGCGACTGCATCATTTGTTCTGCTGACTGGTGGCAGAACTGAAGAAGCCTCTTGGATGAGAGGTGTGATGTCTTCAACTCTGCAACTTTAGTCAAGTAAGGAAAGTATTTTAACTCAACATTGTACGACCGGGATAAACCATAGACTGTAAGAAGGGGACACAGTCACCAGCACGTTCTCATTAATAGGGCATGAAGTACAGACGTTTTGTCACAGCCGTCAGCATTCGATACCGCCACACAAGGCACCATTGGGCGTCGGTACACGACACACCAGGCTTTTCATTGACTACAATGTAAACCTACCTGCGGCAGCTGTAAATGATCAGGGAAAATGCTGAGGTGATGTAGTTTAAAGAGCAAAAGAGAGGGCAGGAGGGGAGGTGGACGGGTCCAACAACACAGGGCTTTTATCCAGGAGACTGCTGTTCGTGTCCTGTCTGTTACGTTTCACTTTTGAAATTACAATCAGCTGATCGTTTGTGTCCCGTGTTCACAACGTCAAGTCACATTTTCACTGCACAAACGTAGTAGTTTTAAGCCCAACCATGTTTGTTTTTTAAACCTAACTAAGTGGTTTTGTTGCCTAATCCTAAGCACGTGGTTTTGTTTATTTCACAACATTAAGCACGTATTTACTACAACAAAAAAATGACACCAAGGGGTGTGACAAAGCGCCAGTACGTGACAAGTTGGGATGACAACATGTTGAGTCACCGTGCCGTAGACTGACGTTTTGTAGCTTTGAGTTTGGCATTTTGGTCGTCGTCATCTTGGTTTTTCGCAACCAGAAGTGACACAAGAGGGTGGAGCTAAGTATAACCGAATGCTGAATAAGACATTTTTCAGGCAACTACAATGTTACAATTACTTTTCATGAACTGAGAACACACTGTGAAAGGGTTAAAGTTGTAAGATGAAGCGGGCAACATCCAGTTGTGGTAGCAACTTGTCAATCACAAGGTAGCCACGCCCTAAAGCATACCCTGCTTTATGGTCTATTTGACTCTGAATGGGACCATAATTTACTAAATGAACATCATGCTGTATTGAAGAAGACTTGAAACTAACGATTGAGACCATAAACTCATGTTTACAATGTTTACTGAGGTAATAAATCAAGTGAGAAGTAGGGTCATTTTCTCATAGACTTATTTTCTCATCCAGAGGAGTCGCCCCCTGCTCGCTATTAGAAAGAACGCAAGTTTAAGGGACTTCCACATTGGCTTCACATTTTTCTTCTTTTTCACCCGGAGGTTGCCCACTGGGGTTAACGTGATGAACCTAAGACACCTTCTCCCTCTTTTCAGCCCCATCCCGAGTTTTGTCCAGCCCACTGCTGCCACTCTAATGTCCCACCATCAATCCGTCCAACCCCTCCTGGTTCAACCTATCCACCCAACACGGTATAGTAGCTGCATTTCAACCACGTCCACCACAGGTTTTAGAATAAATCATTTAACAGTCTGGAATTGCTCTTATCTTTGACTCCGTCCAACTATCTAACTTCAGTCTTGATCTGTACGTGATCACAGTGTAGCCTTGTTCTTGATTACAGCACTATATGGTTGTAGAGTTTAATTGTATTATATAATGCAAAATGTTTATTGGTAACCGATTTCCTTGTTGTTTTAGGGCTTGTAAGATAAGATAAACAATGCAACATGTATAAAGACACAAGGTATTATAGTTTGTCATGTGTGTCATGTGTTTTTATGTCCTGTATCTTTCCTCAGGTGATATTTCATTATGTTTAGTCATTCTTACTTAAAGAAATTTTAGATTTCTTCAGAAAGGTCAAAGAAGTTAAATCTAAGAATCTGATTGTTCAACTGCTCTCTAGGGACATCTCTTTTCTCCAAAATACCATAATCAATATTGTGATCAATTACATTTGTTGTTCACACAGTGATGCAAATGGGGTCTGCCAGGGCTGTTATTGTGTCTCTGACAAATTGGGGACGTTGTTTGCATGCAAGGAGAATGCCTGTCTCCCATAGAATAGCACACAGCACAGAGTGACACCGAGGATTTGTCTTTCTGATTGATTGGTGTCATGCTTAAATGCTTATCAATCTCTTGATTTCTAAGAGCCATGCCTGAAAGAATCAACCCCTCATGGACCCACTGTTCGGAGCATCAACGTAGTGCTGTTCACTTCAACAACTGCTACTTTTCCAGAGAGTCTGTGGCAGAAAGATTGATTATTATTCCCTGTATGGACTGTGAGGAGACGCTGGGGACATGCTTGTCTGTGTATCATCATTTATATCTATGACCTACAAGGTACATGGATGTCACCACTTCCCATTCAATCAAAGATAGATGACCATTATAAATCATTTAAGACTCTGAATACACCTACGCGGCTCACAGTTCCTCAAGATAGTAATAGATTATTTCCTTTTGTCTAAAAAGTATATTGAATGCATCTTTCACTCTGTATTTCCCAGATGATATGCACACATGCACACACACAGTGAGCTGAAATTGTTCCAACTTGTGGTTAATTAATGTCCCCCTTAGAGGTCAGCCCCAGATGCCCCTTTGCCCCTTTGCTTTACTGACAAGGCGTCTATGGCAGTGCCTGCCTCTCTAAATTAAGGATCCCATAAAACAGCTCCACTCTCAGAATCTCAATCATAGGGTGAGGACCCATCACCACCCCTTAGGGCCCCTCGTAGCCCACTGAGCCCCTTTTAAAATGAATTACCACCGTCTCCACTAGTGCCCACAGATCCCGGTCAGATTGATGGCCGAGAATAAAATGTCCCTCTTCACTTTTGGCCCTTCCACATATATCAGCCAGGAGGCCCATCGTTTATCAGGCCCAATACTAGTGTTAAGTATGCTGACTGCTACCATTAGGATAACATATAATAATGTAAAATGGTTTAAGGAGGGGTTCTCTGGGTCTCTGAGCCAGCTGTCAGGGGCATAGATTTAGAGTTGAGGGAGATTTGTAAGGGATAACATCAGAATTTACTTGAAACACCATCTGGTGTTAGTATAATAATAAATGCAGTTACAGAAATGTATATACAAGCAGTGGTGGATGAACCTTTACTCAAGTACTGTACTTAAAGCTGCAGTGAATTGGACCAAATATGATTAAAAATACTTATTTTTATAAAACGGTCACTATATCCTGACAGTAGAGCATGAGACAGGTAATCTGAAAAAATCATGTGCCTCTGTGTCCTCCGGTGTCCGGGGAAAACAACCAGTCAGAGCCGAGCTGGAGTCTGCCGTCTATGAGAACCACGAGTCAATCACTCGCAAACTCCGATCAAACAGTCAAACTAGGCAGCGCTGATCTGAGCTGATATGAATCAATATTATGTTACTGTAATGCCTATATCTCTCCTCAAATGTTTTCAGAAACATCTTGTAGTGTACTGTTTAGCTGTAAAATGAGAACGTTTCAGACCAGTTGAAGATAACCAAACAACGCCTACCAGCCGGAGCACAGCCAATAGGAACGCTCTCTCTCTGGAATCACCTGTAATTGGCCAAAATCTCCCGCTACGGGCTAGATTTTTTAAAGCGTGAAAACAAAGCCATGAGGAGGTGCAGAAGTCTAGTTTTCTCTCAGAACACTTGCATTGCAATATGCTGAAAGGTTATTAGGGATTTTTTGCCCAATGATGCCAAAAATATTCTTCCTACTTCATGTAAAGAGCTTTACAATTATATAATATGATGAATAGACAGTAGATAGAACTACCAATCTACCATTGATGGACGATGCGTTCTACCTGTTGAGGGTTAACAAAGGTCAGGGTGAGGACAAAATGAGGAGGCCAGAATTTCAAAAGTTTAAAATAATAACCGAAAAGTCGGGGGCAGGAGTAAGAAAAAGTTGTGGATTATATAAAATGGAAATTGGTGGCAAGATGTGATGTCAGCATGAGTACAGCGGAAGCAAAGAGAAGTGGCAGAGGTTGTGACTGCATGCGTGTCAGATGACAAAGTGTCACACACAGTGAAAGGAAGTCAGAGTAGAAACATCTCCAATGCCTGTCTGCCAATCAAAGAGTGTTTCTAAGGTGTGAGACAGCTGATGTCACTACTCAAGACCAGTGCCACTGTGTTGGCCACCGTTGGAAGGAATCTGTGGCCAAAACAAATGTTTAACCATCAACTTTTGCTTTTTGAGAAGCAATACTTTACACATTGTAACCCAGTGTGTTTCTGAGTGTCGGGTGTGTATAAAAAAGAGAATAGAGAGAGAGACTTTATGTCTTCCTGATAAAAGTAGTGACAGCAGATGGGAAATTAATATGTCCATAAATGACAAAAGAATGGAAGATATATTAGATTTTAGTGTCTCCTGTCAAACTATCTTGGTTTGGTATTTTATTTATATCCTGCTGGCATCTGTATTTGAGACAAAATCACAAGAGCTGGGGATGGACTAATTATAATAAATAATCCAAATTCAACTACAACTTGGTCAAAACCATAGACTGAATATAAGAAGTGGACGTAGTCACCGTGACATCACCCATTGGTTTGTGGACTGCTGTTTTGAAGCCTTGAGATCATCTTGGTTTTTGGCCCTCGCCATCACGTTTTTTTTGCAACCAGATGTGACACAAGTGGGTGGAGCTAAGTATACTGAATAAAACGCTGAATAAAACATTCTTAGACGACAAAAACGGTTATAATTAACTTTCCTGTACTGAAAACACACTGTGAATGGGTTAAAGTTCTAAGACTAAAAGAAGGACATCACTAAGACTGGACAACGCCATGGCAGCGACCTATCAATCACATGGTAGTCACGCCCTAAAGCATGCCTTGCTTCATGGTCTATTTGACTATAAATGGGACCATAATTTACTAAATGAACATCATGCTGTATTGAAGAAGACTTGAAACTAGCGATTGAGACCATAAACTCATGTTTACAATGTTTACTGAGGTAATAGATCACGTGAGAAGTAGGGTCATTTTCTCATAGACTTCTATACAATCAGACTTCTTTTTGCAACCAGAGGAGTCGCCCCCTGCTGACTATTAGAAAGAATGCAAGTTTAAGGCACTTCAGCATTGGCTTCACTTCTCAGACCCGGAGGTTGCCCACTGAGCTACACCTACAAGACACAACCAACAGCCAAGACTGAATCAGGTCAGAAAACCTGAAAGACCAAAACACAAAGAAAGGAATACATTTCTACGTTATGTGTGTGAATGTGTTTGTTCTATTTGGTACAAATTGTGTTAAAAAGAGATGCCAATGGGTTCTGACCAAGCATCCATGCAATATGTGATGAGTTGGGAGTGAGAACGTGTTGCCCCTGTTGTGGAACAATGCTGCCTCCCCTACCTCACTTTGAAAGCTTTGAAAAAAAACAAAAAACAATTATGAAAGGAGACAATAGCGTCCATAATGTTTTGATATGCACGGACATGGCGAAGATATTGTGATGGATCTGATGTAAACAGCAGCCAAGCGGCCTTTTGCCTGCCTCGCCGTTGGCACAGGAGAAAAAGGACTCCATATAAATGGGAAATTAGCGGGGAGCGTCGTCAAAAGTAATTAACTCCCCTCCTTAACACTGTCCATTAGCCCTGACATGATGACACAGGAGGAAAAAACATCCATGTCAACTCTGGCAGCCGCCCGCGCTGATCAGATAAACATTTTTTTGTTTTGTTTTGACGCCTGATTACAAAATGATTAGCCAGCGTGCCTGTCTCCTCCTTACCCTTCACCTCCCCTGTGGCTTGATTGACAGACGAGGTGATATGCTGTTGGGTCTGTGTAAGCTGTCTACCACCCTTTCTGCCACAAACACACACACACACACGCATGCACACACGCATGCACACACGCACACACACACACACACACACACACACATACACTGTTCTTCGTTGGTAAACGTGACTTTGGAGCTCTCGCAGTTATATCTGTAATAACATATACCAGGAAAAATACTGTACAGGGTATGTTTTCCTAAGTGTTATTATTCTCTCTCTTATGTTAAAAAAATAAAAATAAAAATATAGTCTGATAGATTGTGTGGAAGAAATCACAGATATTTGTGCAGGTCCTGTTCTCGCTATACTACAACCAATGCAGGCTGTTATCATACACATACTGTACCTACAAAAAGTAATGTCATTTGTGCATATGCCAAGAAAACAATTGTTTTTTAATCACCTTAATTGTGAATCAATAATAATCAAGAATAAAGAGCAGCAAATGCTGCGTAGGGAGGAGGTCGGGATGGATGGGTGGGTCAAAAAACACCGGACTTTCACCCAGACTGGTGTTTGTGTCCCGTGTGAAACCAGAAGTCAACGTTGATTTATTTGTCACGTACTTAAGTTACACCACTTTCTGAGTTATTTCAACCCGAACTACGATTTTGTCTGCTGTTTATTCGTGTAATTGGCTTTGGGTGTTCTGTGATTGCCTTAAGTATATTTATTTTTATTATGTTCATGTAATATTATTTTATTTTTAATTATCTATGTATTCATTTTATGGTCAATATTGCCTTACTGCTTTTTTTTTTTTTAATCTGTTAATTTTGTTATTGAGGAATGCAAATTAATTTTCCTATGAGAAACTGTATTATAATTGTTCTAAAAAAAAGAAAGAAAAAAAAGTATTTTTTGCCTTGTAATTCCTGCACTTAAGTTAAAAAATAACTTTTCATAAGATATCATACAAACTGTTGAGAATACACTGACCAATGGCAATTAGTAATAATGATGTTATACATCGACTCATATCATTTTACTGGGTGACTCTATTATAAGTTTGCTGTTACAACTACAGTGGGTGTTATTTATGCACTTACAGCTGTACTGTATGGGCTTTGGTTGCATGATTTGGGTAAGGGCCTATATATACAGTAGGTGTTTTTAGTGCAGTGTGTGAAGTGACGTGAAGTGGCAGCAAATCAGTGGTGTTAAATATCTGGTAATGGTGAGAATGTATGGAATTCAATAGTATAACATACAAAACTTCAATATAATACTTCTGAATACTGTACGTATAAGTATAGGCTACTTACTAAGTATAAAATATCATTGGGTACACTTCTTCCCTGGGTGTTTACCAGGTTAACCATACTGTCATATCATGTGGTTGATCATTCACCATGCATCTCATGTTTGACACCGATAGATAGCTTCTTGGTAGAACAGTGTCATAGAGTACAGTCATGTATACTATGTAGTAGCGTGCTCTACAGTGGTCCTGCATGTTTTTATGAGCATAAAGGATTTTTGTTTAATCCTTTCTTAAATAAGAGTGGTCATTATTACTTTGGAAAAGATTTACTATCCAATGGCTGAGGAGAAGCAGATTTGAAAGAAAGCATTTGATTTTGATCACTGATGAAATAATGGATGATGAGCATGTGATTACTTGTTTAGATAAGAACGGATCGAGCACACACAGGATGCCCTTGTGTTTGTTTCAGTAGCAGGAGGAATGTTCATTGATCACCCACGAGGCTGGAGGAGCTCATATTTTGATAAGGATGTGATAAAAGCATGATAAGGACATTATCTTACATCTTTGGCTGTATTGATTTACTGCCAGTGAACGTACAAATGGAATACCACCACCTCCTTCCTTCCTTGGATAGAGTCAAAGGAGATAATATGTTCAGTATATGTATCTGCATGCACTATGTCTAAGTAGGCTGTATGCAGAACATCCATTTTAACACACATTGTTTTTCATAATGACAGAAACCTACCATAAAAATAAAAAAAAATAACATCCCATTGGATGCATTAAATATTTAAAGACGTAACAGCATTTTTTGCATATTTTAAGCCTTTTCAATCTGTGAAAATTTTAGGGAAAAAATTTTAATGTTCCTTTTTGGTTGATGCATGCAAGCTTGATATCAAACACTCCAAGTTTCATACCAGTTTACCCTGACAGTAGGCTATGCGTTTCCTTGTAAACCTGATAAGTGTCACTTAATATAAAACAAAACTAGCTGTTAAACTATAAAGTCAGTGTAACTACTGCCTCTTTCTGCTAAGCTATAAATGTCTATCTTAATTTCCCCCCAATTAAAGTAATAAAAGGGAATGTTTCGACTTTGGACCTAATTCACAGACACTGTATCCTCTTGGAGTACTGCCAAGGATTATTGACAGGACAGAATAGCATTATAGTGCCATAATGGTAACCGATCGCTGTAAAGTCATTATAATCATAAATTAAAGTCAGTCCGTTTGAAACCAGCCAAAGAAAGATCACTGTGGCTTGAATAAACATTTGTTTGCATTCACAAATATCATCACAAATAGAAAAGATTACATTTGCAGTTAAAATGTCACACTGTGTACTAAATACTTTACGTGGTAGTGTTCAGGAGAACAGAGTAGACAACTGGTATGAATATCACAAATTTAAAGGATAACATTGCTTAAGTCAGAAACTGAAGTGTTGTCCATCAATCAAGCCAGACAAGTGTCTCTCTCTCCCCCAGAAACAAAAGAAATAAATTTGGTTTCCTCGCCCTAAATGTCATCTTACCATCATCTGTGATAACAGTTGTGCAATAAAACAGAAGTTTATGCTCTTTACGCCCTTAGCCTGCGACACAATCATGTGCTCAGGCACATGGTGCTGTGCCTTGACCTTTGATCTCCGGGTGGCAGCTCTGGAACAGCACTCACATTTTAAAGCACGCTCTTGGTCCTGTTAAAAAATAATTAACCAAGTCAATGCAGGAAAAAAAAAGATTGAATGACGGAGCTGAAACAGAAAATGAACAGAGAAGAACTACAGTTTGTTACTGTATAAATGTATAATGTATAATTTGCTCAGGTAATATAGCTTATTGGGTTTCTCAGTTCTCTAATTTTGTGAAATCCTTACATTCAAAACATGAAAATGTTTTGTTATCAGTAAAACAGAACAATTTTTAATAGATCAAAGTGATTTGGTTGCACATGCATTGTTGTGGTCGCCTCATACTGTAACAGAGAAAAAAGAAGATGTGAGCTGTGTGAAGATGATTGTTCTTTATGATAATATTTTAGCTACAGTATTATGTTGAATCATAGACTGTACATAAGAAGTGGATGTAATTACCGTGATGTCACCTATTGGTTTGTGGTCTACGGTTTCAAAGCCTCGAGTTCAGCATTTTGGCCGTCGCTATCTTGGCTTTTTGCAACCAGAAGTGACACGAGAGGGCGGAGCTAAGTACGACCAAATGCTGAATATCGTGAGACGACCAAAATGTTGTAATTAACTTTAATGAACTGAAAACACACTGTGAAAGGGTTAAAGTTCTAAGACTAAAACCCAGGCAACTCCCAGACCGGACAACACCATGATAGTGACCTGTCAATCACAAGGTAGCCATACCCTAAAGCATACCCTGCTTTATGGTCTATTTGACTCTAAATGGGACCATAATTTACTAAATGAACATCATGCTGTATTGAAGACGACTTGAAACTAGCGATTGAGACCATAAACTCATGTTTACAATGTTTACTGAGGTAATAAATCAAGTGAGAAGTAGGCTCATTTTCTCATAGACTTCTACACAATCAGACAATCAGACTTTTTGCAACCAGAGGAGTCGCCCCCTGCTGGCTGTTGGAAAGAATGCACGTTAAAGGCACTTCCTCATTGGCTTCACTTCTCAGAGCAGGAGGTTGCCGCCTGTGTAGAATACATTCATATATATATATTCATCAGCTGTGGTAAAGGATGACATTGGTGAGTTCTGATAACGTACAGAACAAGTCAGTAGTGGCTTAAAAAAGGAAATATAAGGGGTTGGATATATATTCTTACATACAACATATGAGGGCTTTCCTTCACTACTCATGTTGAAATGTGATGAAGTCATAGCTCGGTTCAAGACCTTCCATTATGCTCTAACAGAGACTGGACGCTTGGCTGATTATAAATCACCTTGGAAACACACGGTGATGCAAAATCCATAATGTGAACATCATGCTTAGAACCATATTTAAGCATTCAGGAGCACTGCTACAATTGCCTGTTAGCATGCATTTTGCATTTATTTACCAATTAAAAATGCATTTGGTATGGATTTGAAAGTACTATGCAAAGCTGCAGTGCTCCTGTAAACAGATTATGGTCCTAGGGGACAGTGTGGTATTGAATGACTAAATAGGCCTACTATGATTTATGATAATGCACAAGAGAAACAGGACTCCTACCCTCAGTCCCTTAACTCCGACTGGGGATTGGAATATTAGCATATTGCCAGTGCTATTACGTTTCTTCAGTCCACAGTTAACATTACTTATCTGTAATATTTCATTTTAGTTATTTTTGTGTGTGTGAAATTATTTAAATCATTTTGCATACCTCATACAATGTGGTAGAACATACTGTAGTTTGCAGACAACTGAGATTGATGTTGCAAGAAAGAGGAACTTGTAGCCTATTCAATGAGAGTGTCTCTCTCTCTCTCTCTCACACACAATAACACAAAGACTGCAAGTTTTCCTTTTCTTTAAAGGAATATGAGAATCATGCTCACCCTGCACCTCAATGGACTCTGATCTCCCAGCTTTAGCGTACATACACACCATCAGCAGGCGCTACACAGCCCAGTGCTCCGTGAGTGGGAGAGAGGTGTTCGTTAAGGCCTCTTTCATTTCAATTGACGGGTTGAATGCTCCTCAGAGCGAGGGGAGATTTGGGGCATCACTATATGTGACAGAAGAGATTACGGAGGTAATCCCGCCTGCTCGCCAGGGAATCATCTCGTCTTCAAGTTGCTCTTATTAACTGGTTCGCACTCGCAGTCGGTGTAATTAACCAATCTCTTAATTTACACCTATTTGATTTAGTTTCTGTATTCAGCGGAGCAATCGGACTAAATATCTCTTATTCCGTGGCTCAGCTATGTTTCACTCTAAGGCCTAGCTATTATCCTTTTAGCTGTGGGTTTGGAAGACTTTAGAATAAGTAGTCATGTAGTTTTGTATTACAATAGGCCTATCCAGCAGTACACCTAATTACAAGGGTTCCTGGCTGAGTCAAAGGTTGTTTTACACCATAGACTCTGTTATAGGGAGACCTGAGACAAACTATCTCACTGAGGCTTTCATATATATGTTGGAGGCCATGTTCACGTCATGCAGTTAAATGTTTTTGTCCATTTTGGCCGTCTATACACGAAAAAGCTTCCCTAAGTGTGTGAATTTAAAAAATTTGGGTGGGAAATGCTTGGCCAAAATACACGTAAATATTAATACTGGATAACAGTAGATGTGGTGTGTGAGAAACCAATCCCTCAGTAGCTTTTGCTCCTTTTATACAGTAGCTTAAGGTGCTACACACAGCATCTACAGGAAGACAGCAACACACTGTCATATTATGACTGTAACAGGGGTGTTTCCTCCTGCGGGTCATGCTTTGAGAACCTTTGAAATGTAATTAGATTTTATCAGTCAGTAAAGAAAGCCTCTTGTCCGGGTCAACTGTGCGTGTCATGTGATTACAACATTGTACTCTGATAAGGGAGGCTTTCAGTATGAATGAACATGTGGCCTTTGGCCTTGTATGATTCTTTAATTATGGGAGTCTCATTAGGTGTTGCTGTGAGTCGTCTAAGAGACGAGCTGTTTCAAATAAGGTGAAATTAATGATTTATTTGGTAGATTGATACACTAACATTACATTTTTATTCAACTTTTTTTTCTGCCCAAGCTTTATATTGAGTGTCATAATTATTTTATTAATTTGGTGCTACCAGCATGTAAGCTAACAGTGAGTTCCTGCTACACGATCTCCACAGTTGCTTGTCTGGGCATATCCAGTCATTTCAATGAGACCACTGCACTGGTACAGCAGGGGCATTGCTGTGGAGGGCTCAAAAAAGAAATGGGAAACAAAAGAACCCAGAATCATTCGGCTAAAACAAAATGTTGGTTTTGTACCACTATGGCTGACCTAACCAGGAAAATATCTTTTAGTTCTGTCAGTAGCTTGATATCTTCAGTGCTAACTTGTGGTCCTATTTACTGTATATGTATTCATTTTTTTTAATGAAAATATACGTTCATTCAAACTTAGAGTATTGTTATTAAAAAGGGATAACTTTGGGGTCATAACCTTTTTTGCAAGTCACCCGTGATCAGAGTCTAAGGGTTGACCTGATGATCAGAGAACTCAACATTGTGGGCTTGACTTTTGTAAGATCAGGTTGCGTCTGAAATTCCATACTAACATGCTATTTAGTACGCTACAACAGTATATGAGATTTTTAGTACGTCCGAAACGTTAGTATGAAACCAATAGTATGCGAATTGCATACTATTTCCACTGAAATATTACAGTATGCAAACGCTGGACTATACGCCGGCATAAATATCCCACAATGCAATGCTGTAGTGATGACAACATTCATAACAGACGTTCTGTAACATCAATAATGCTTCAATTTTAGTATAACTTTGCTAGGCGTAATACATATTTTTAATTAGTTCTCACAAACCGTCGTTTTGGTCACATGAGGTTGGTATGGGTTACCATGGTTATGAGTCTCCAACTGGCAAGGAGGCTCTCATGAGGTGACAACGCAAATTACTGCTCAGTGCTTCCGAAAAGATACACACTAATGTCTATTGGATGCAGTCAAAGCTTTTATAGAGAGCATACACACTTGCATGGGAAAGTGTACCATATGTGTGTACTGTAGATTGAGAAATACAAGTGAGACAGTCAAACAACCAAAACAGGAGAACTATGGATCTGTGGTCTGGTGTTGACAGGAGTAATATCCATCAGGCTCAGCTGAAGTCGCCCTGCTGTCATTCTGTGATTGGATTAGAGTCGGTCTTGCATCGCTGCCAGCTCCAAGAGAACCCCAGGTGCTTCCTGTTGCCTGGCCTCAGAGGCCTTTGACAGTTTACCCAAGTTCAAAATTACCCTAAGGCACTCTCAGTTGGATATGGGTTGAAGAAAATCCTACACACTTTTAAAGGTAAAAAATCCTGCAAATATTTTTAATCTGAATATGTTTTTTAGGTGGATAACTAAAAATATAAGGTGAAAGAAACTTTAAAGAAATAATAATGTATCTTTCCTGTTTGCCAGCACAACACATCCATAGTAAGATAATATACATCCACACAGGAATATTGCTAGATTAATAACATTCCAATCATTCTGTAAGTGATATTGATTGTCTACACAGAAATGAATGTTTTCCAGCTAGAGTGAATGTAAATTGGAGATGAGATTGGTTTACTACTCTTTTTTTCCCCTGCTTCCTACAGTGCGATGAATAGATGGAGACTCAAAGGTTTTTATGTTGTAATAACCATATTCACCAAAATCAATAGCACAAGAGAGGAGGCAATAATGCAGACTAACTGAAGGGAATGAAAGCAGACACAACAAGAGAGGACAGAAGAAGTAAATAAGGTGATTTGTATTGAAGAGTAGGCTTTTCATTAGAAGCATAGACCCTGTAGTGTTGGCCTGCGACATTCAATTTTGGTTTTTAATCCCTGAATACATCAAATATTCTGTATCAGCAGTAATTCATGATCGCTATTGTCCTCAACAAATAAGTCATTAAGTATTTAGCTGTGTGTTTTACATCCACAGTAAGCTTTATACAGTTTATCACACTGTAAATGAGATCTAATATAAAAGTGTTTTCTCTTACATGTACCCACTTTTTTTCTCAAGTTCCACCTCCATTACTTCAGTTCCTCTCCTCTGTTCGTCAACATTATTGCCCCCTTTTCAAATCTTAATTAAAGCTCACTACCCCACCCCAGTTCTGAGACCCCTGTGCAGTAGGATTATGGGATTACACCAGTAGGGTCCATGCCTGTGAAAGCCCTCTGTAGCAACCAGCGTACAGCTAGGAGCCCCGTGGCACAAAGGAATTCTGGGTGGAATTCTTCAGGAGGACTAGTGGAGCTGTGGCCTTTGTAAGCAGCACAGTGGGTCTCTGCCGGCGTCCGGCGGCATGTTTCCATACTGGCCCGATGGCGAGAACTACAGCAAGAGAGTATGATTATCCATGTATTCAATGAATTGAATTCCATTAAATCGGAATGCCAAAATTGCCCCTGAAGAGGTGTGTGTGGGGGGTTTGGAGTTGCTGTTTGCCCCCTTAAGTGTGGCAGAATTAATAAGACTATTACCTCAACAATTACCGCTCTGTGCAGCACCCAGGATTCATTTCTGTGGAAATTCGATGCCACTAATTAAAACTGTTGCCATCGCTCTGGCGTGAGAGTGATTGTCTCAGAAGATACATTCCCCACCGAATTACAAAGGCAATTTTATGAGTTGGAAAACTGAGAGCAATTATTTTAACAAGCATAAAGCATTTTCTATCGAGCTGCAGTCCCGGCTGATCTAATATTAGTGCTCGTGCTATAAGCAGAAAAATAAAGAGTGAAGCCAACACGGGGAGAAAATGAGGCTCCCTCCTCAGAAGGCTGTAAACCAGGGAGGTGTCGACGTCCCGCTGCTGCTCTCTGTGTGGTCACAGACTGTCTGGCCATGGCCAATGTAGCAACCATTTTACAGGATGCACACACACTAACACACACATTTATAAGTACACAATATATCATGCACGGCACACACACCGTAACATAAAGACACTGCTTGAGACTGCATGATGCTTCTCCCGTTTCAACAGAAACAGCAGTTGATTGCTTCTGACAGCATCATAATGACTCACTTACACAAAACTAGAAAAATAAAGACTAGATTCTTCCTCCTTCCATGGAGATTTTGTTTGCACAAATGTGGTTTAGAACAAGTTTTCCATTACATTTAAACCTGGAGGGCCGCCATCCGTTTTCAGTTACAGATGAACACTGGTGTCTACAACCTTTGTGAAACAGGCTTTGTATCATCATATTTAAATGTGGACTCTGAGCATGAAATGTGAGATTAGGGAAGCATTTGCATTAACCTCAAAACCCCTCATTTTACCCAAATGCAAAGAAGCTTGCAACCGTGATGATTTAATTTCTAACCCAAATTATTGTTTTGTGTTTCTGGTTCATGTTTAAAACTCAACCTTAACTGCCCTACACACACGGCTTCATGTTTCATGGTGTGACACGTGGTGGTAACTTGCTTCCCTGAATAACTGTGACCTTACCTTTGCATGAGACAGACTGGGGGAAATGGTGTGTCTAATCTGTGGTATTGTCATAATCCACTAGTAGCAGAATATAATTTAATTTACACGATTCATGTCCACACAAAAATGTCAGATTTAAAGCCGTTTTTCATACGAAAAAATTGCACGGAAATTTCTAAAAAATAATTTTGTGGGTTCTTATGAATGCTTGCACACCCCTGCGGAACATTTGTGCGGTGGAAAAAATATTTGGACGGACCTCGATTTCAGTGGATTTTCACCTGCGGAAATATATGTTTGACCAATGAAATCCTTTGTTCCAGCTGATCTCGTCATTCTGCATAATAATTAGCCATGTGCTTCTGTTTGTTGCATGGAGAGTGAGTATTTTCGGGGCTTTGGAACAATGGCCATTTGTTTTTGGGGTAAAAGACTGTCGGAGAAATGGTAATTTTTTCCGTCCAATGGGACATTTTTCTAACTATTGGTGTTTAGGAATAACAATGGGCCGTCCCTTTCTCAACACCCAATAATGTACGACAAATACTACTATCTCAATGACCAAATAAAGGTCAATACACGGCTTGAGATCGCCCAGCAGCTGAGATATGATGAAGATGGTAATGTAGCTGATATGCACTTGCTAATGTTAGGCTATATATGTTGGTCACGGAACGGGGCTAGCCAGAAAAGCTGGCGTTAGCATCACATTTGGGGTCCGTGCCAGAAAATGATGTCATCATGGCTTTCACGTGGTGCGCGTATGCTCCGCAAGTTGTTGCGGTGGTATGTCATGCACTTCTGAATGTTTGTAACTACGCACAGACTGCGTGGGAGGGAAGACTGGCTGAGCAGGTTGGCCTGTACAGACATCTCTACAACTGTTCATTGAGAGACCACACGGACAGCCACATAAAATACTTGGAAAGAAATAGGCAACACACTGGGGAAAGAAGAGGCTATTTGTCGCAGACTGTGAAAGAATATGAGAGATCATTTTGTAAAAGCTAAAAATATGTCTCATGGAAAAAGTGGCAACCCGAGGGGAAGCACCGAGAGACGGAAAACATGTTTGACTTGGAGGTAAGTGACAGTAATAATTACAGTACACAAATGCAATGTTGGTGTTTAGTGTTTACTACTGTTGTCAGGCATCCTACTTTCTGGTAACACTCATTGACTTCATGTTTATCCACAGAATATTTTGTCTGTATGCCTCCTGGCGTTTTTGAGAATACTGCAATGAGCAACGCGTTGAGCAGAAACACCTCTGTTCATGCTTGTAGTGCGCGCGCCATCTACGGAGGCCTGCGCCACGTTGTCTTGCGAAAACAAAAGCTTTAGACATTCTCTTCCTGGATATGTTTTTGTTGTCTGGAGTGGACATTGCACTATTTAGGAGGGAAATCGTTTGGGCCTCGTTGATGAAAATGGAACACGGCAACGCAGATAATTCCCTCCAGAACTGGTGTGCATAGTTGTCAATGCAGAAAATTAGCACGCAGATTTTCCATATTCCCGCACTGCATTTTCGCATCGCACTTGTGAGAAACGGCTTTCAGTCTCAGTTTGTGCACATTTCATGAAATTTTATAAAACCACATTGCATACACAAAGGTTAAAGACATAGACCTGATTTAAAAATGCTTACTGTATATGCGTGTGTGTTTGCTTTAAATGTGTATGTTTTCACGTCTCTCTACATCTGTAATTACCCTGGTATTAACAACCAATGCTATAAATCCCCCGCTGCAATTAAATATGTTTTGACACAAGGGATCTCCCCAAACTTATCATTACTGATGTGCAAATTACACATATACCTCTGACATGCGCCCCCAATTAGTCACTTTGTGCTCTTAATTAAGCAGCATTAATCTTGTGTGTATGTAGACGCTGTGAGCCGAGACTGGCAGCACCACAGGATGAAATGAAATGAAAAGGAGGAGGTGGGGGGTGTACTGGAATGAGCGCGTTGGGCCTGGTATAGGTCACGCTTCAATACACACAGACAAAGACGTGATTAGGAATACACTCCACTGTATACTGTAGACACACATAATAATCTCTAACAGATATGGATGACGTTTTGAGACAATAAATACAAGTGATCTTCTTGATCAGCTTTTAAATTAAAATTAACGAATGGGAACACGTGTTATTTCTGTTGCCAAGATTAAATTTCATATCAGTTTTCATGTCAGCTGAATAAATATATACTCCTCTACGTTTACTCGCTCAGATCCATAATCCGCTGTGACCTACAGTACGGTGTCCTGCCCCGGTCACTCAAACTTATAAAGTGTGACTTTTCACACAAGGCCTGAGCAGCAGGCTGCCCCTCCTTGCCAAAACACATGAGAGATTCCTCTACACATCCAGTCCACACACATTCATCAGGCCTCCCACCTCGTCCAGCAGTGTCCCTTCATCCTCCATTATATTTCCAATTAGCGTGGATTTTCAAGGACTTAACATCATTTTCCCCAATACGACCCACTGTTTACACTGCCAATGTCTCTATGGGCGCCACTGTGAATGTTTCAAAGCCTAGGAAACTTGGGACCATTAGTTGCAGGGGGACGCACTGTCACATATACAGCAATGGAGCCTCTGTACTAATGTTTATGACACAAGAGGTATGTCAGTGTTAATGAAAGCTTGTGCTTTACTGTTTTTGAAATGGAGGGTGCACTTTAGATCTCAGTGGACGTGTGAAGAGAGTGTATTATTTTATTTTGGATATTTTTATATTTGCAGCAACATAAAAATATATGCACACATTTAAGTATAAAGCAAGGAATTTCTGTCTGTCTGAATGTCCTTTGCATATCTCGAGAACCGTTCATCCGATCAACTTCACACGTGGCGGGAGTATTGCTCAGGACCAAAGAGAGTGCAGCGTCGATTATGGTCAAACTTGGCCAAATGGGGTCACTGTAACAATTAAATTTAAGTTTTGTCCTGTAACTTTTTTACCATACTCTCCGAAACAACATTATTTTTGTCCTAGATTTTGTGTGTCCAGACGAATCTATCCATGTAAGTCACGCCCATTTTTTGTATCAAGACTGATTTTCCGCCATTATGAATTGTGCCCAAATCAGATTTTTTGCTACACTTCCTACACATTTTGAATAATCGTGATAAAATTTGGTACAGAACATCTATGGACTAAGCCGGAAATATTTTTTTTTTTGGATTGTTAATGTTCCTTACAGTTTTGCTATGGTTGGCAAATCTCCTGAACGCTTTGTGCTATTGGGACCACATTTGGTGGACATGTGTAGATATGATGTTTGAGTGACCATGACAAAATTGGTGCTATCTGGCCAATAGGTGGCGCTGTAGCAGCATGAGGTATAAAGGAATGAATCTCTGTCTGTGTATGTATATATGACTGCACTTTGCATATCTTCTTGGTTCTTGACAACGCTGCAAGCAGCACTTCTGGGGGCCAAGCAATTTGCCCGTTCTGGATGGGCTGCACTAGTAAAGTATACAAAGACAAACAATAGTTAAACAGGCAGTTTGGGTGTTTTGTTTTAAAAAAAACACATTAACTCGGAATGAGCTGACACAATGTAATGTTAATATGATATACACAGTATATCGTATAGCAGACTACCCTATGTATATTGCTTATCAGTTTCAGACTAACCATAACTAATTTGCTGTGCCAGAGAGTGTGGTGGATATCCATGTACCGTAGTATGCATGGAAAAGAAATATGTAACAAGCTGTTTATCTGACTCTGTCCTCAGTCTCCTCCACATCTGGCCCTTAAATTACAGCTGCTGAAAACGAGGAGAAATTTACAGTGATCTTGACAGGGTTTCAGACTGGGCACGGAGCCCAGTCCCCCTGCCTCACACAGCCTTGGAGCCCTGAACACACATGGGGGCCATTATTTGTAAAGTAGCTGCGGTGGCACCAGGGAATGATTTGAAAGGAGTGTGTGTATGTGTGTGTGTGTGTGAACTGGAACATGCAGCCCGAATATGTTTACTCTCCGTTATCACATCCACACATCTCCAGTAAGTGGCGGGGAGAGAGTGTGCCGTGTCGAGGAGGAGATATGGGAGAGATTATTGTGCTGTTTAAACCCCAAACTCTCCCGCCCACTCCTCTCTCCTTGAAAATGGATTATCTTTTCAAGTATTGTAAAGCACTTGAGTGAAATGTTCACACACGCATTTATCTCACTTGTCATTTGGCAGTGAAACCCTGTCACATGTGTTTATTATAGCGGTAGATAAAGCACAACTTAGCAAGTCTGCCTGGATAGGGAACACTTCTGAAGGCTAATAAGTGCATTTAAAAATAGAACATTAAATAACACATCAACCTGAGAAAACACATGTAAGCAAAGCCCCAAAACTCAATAGACATGAAACACACACACAAAAAAGTAAATAGACAAGAGCCAAAACAAGGGAGGGGGGTGATACAGTAATAAGGGAAAGGGGATAATATCTCTGGCGTGCAGCCCCACAGTAAAGCCACTGGTTGGTCATGGCTCTGGGCTGTAGACGGACCGTCTCCTCGCAGTGCTGGGTGAATTAGGCTGTGGTTCCACAGCGAACCTCAGCCAGCCTCAGCAATGTGCTAAACCCAGACGTGACTTACGGCTACCCACCAAAGATTTGGCCTCTGGACCCAGGGCTTACACCGCAGAACGGAAAGGCAAAAGAAGTTTCATCATAAGCACCACAAAAAGAAAATGGGACAACACATGACATGTGTACCGCCATGGTGAGCTTCACTTCATTGTGCTAACCTCTCTGTTCTCCAGACTGAGCATGGTCGAGCCTCGCCAAAAGGCACAGTTCTGGCCAGTCGCCGCCCGGCCGTGTTCACATCCGTGGTCAGTACAAAGCCACAGGGCAGAGATGTTCCCCTGAGGTCTCATGACCACAGATCTGAGGGATACTCCCAACAAGGACAGCTCTGAGTACCAGTGGTTGGAACTGGTCTGAGAACACAATCTTCTTTTAATATAATACTTGCCATTCCAAATTTCCCCAAAGAAAGGATTCAGTTTCACCAAAACCTTGAAAGGGAAATAGTGTGTATTTCTAGGAAGAGTGAAAAATAGCCAACACCAAGACCGTCTCATCGTACTGTACATGTTAATGTGTCACAATGAGAGAATGCTATATGTCTGTCATTAAACCTGCAATAGGCAGAATATTTTTTGCATCATTGGGCAAAAATTCCATAATAACCTTTCAGCATATTGTAATTCAAGTGTCCTGAGAGAAAACTAGACTTCTGCACCTCCTCATGGCTCTGTTTTCAGGCTTTAAAAAATCTAGCCCGTGACGGGAGACTTTGGCCAATCACAGGTCATTTCAGAGAGAGAGCGCTCCTATTGGCTGTTCATTCAACGGAGGCAGCTGTCAATCACTCCCGAACTCTGATCAAACTGTCAAACTAGGGAGCGCTGATCAAATATGAATCAATATTCTGTTACTGTAATGCCTATTTCTACCCTCAAATGTTTTCAGAAACATCTTGTAGTGTACTGTTTAACTGTAAAATGAGAAAGTGTGCTCCGTTTGGTGGGCGGTGCTTGGTATTTCCTCAACTGATCTCAACATGGCTGCTGGGTTACAAAGTTTCTAAGAGGCGGCAAGGCTCCAGCTTGCCTCTGATTGGTTGTTTTCCTCCGGTCTGTGAAATCCTGCAGATGCCACTAGGAGCACCGGAGGACACAGAGGCAGAGGTTTTATAAAAATAACTTTTTAAAATTATATTTACTCCATTTCTACTACTGCTGCTTTAATATACATTACTAAAAGTATGGCGGAAAAAAACAAAACAACCCTTTTTTGTCTCCTTTCCAGTCACAAGGCCACAATTAAGTCATTACATAACAAGTAAAACCACAATGTCAGTGCTGTCTTCAGCCTACTCTGCACACACAGTCATTTAAATGCTCTCTCCTTGTTGAAACATGTTCTGATAGTTTATTACACAACTCTGAGTGGAAGTTGATACAGGACTCTTGCTCTTTCCTCAGTGCCGCTCATATCACAGAGGGTAACGCTCGGTTAATCAGACTCTGTTTGTGCATCGTGCTTTCCTGCTTGCCATAGAATCTGGTTTCCATGCTCCAGCTATTAGACTCCATGACCTGTTATCACGCTCCAGTTTGCCCCAAGACGTAAAGTGACTATTGGTCAAGGATACTCAACATAAACCTGTACTGTTTTTGTCACATTAAGTCAGAATCAAGCCATTGTACTATCCTTAGCTATTCTTAACCTAAGTTATGATTTTCAGTCAAACACATTTGTCACATCTTTTGCTTGACATAAGAATTGTTCACCATCTCTGACGAGATTTACAGTTTAATTTGCAGCATGCAGTCATTTATTGATCTGGGAAAGCTTATTAGCAATCCCTTCCGCATAGTCTCTCAACAAAATGCATCTGTCATCCCTCACATGAGCAGCAGGTTCCCTTTGAGAAATCTATGGCTTTGTCAGTGACACTGTGGGGAGTTAAAGGATGCCCTGCCACAACACACAGCTGTCTAGTCTACACAATACACATATTGATACTTACAGCTTCAGTGTGCGCTCACGGTAATCTGCATTTTGGAGAAATAAGCCCATGCTTTAGTTCATTTTGTGGTGCTAATTTGAAAAAGTGAGATATACTTGTCATAACAACTGCAGCTGTAATCAAGCGGTACTTAAATTCAACATTCAGGCAATTTGCAAAAAAAAAAAACTCCCACAACACAGTCAGCGTGCTTTACGGTAGTCGAACCAAACTCTACTTGTACTTTCATTTTCATTCTGTTTATTGTTGATTAATTAATCTGCCACTTGTGCACATGCCGTGAAGCCCCACAGCTTCTTCACTGTGATTACTCATCTCTTTAAAAAGTGGTCAGAGTCACTTACAGTATACTTTCCTGGAAAAGCTTAAAACTGACACTATCTCACTCTTTCTATTCTGCTTAAAAAGGTGCCACACAGTCTCTTCATGAAGTTGACATTCATGTGTACAAGGCAGTGATATAAAACAAATATATACTTACTGTATATTAACCTAGAAATTAATATGTATTGCCTAAGTGCTATAAAATGTTACGAGGGCATTTCTTGTCAGATTGATAGTAAAAATGTAAGTTGTCAAGATATCGATAAGACAATATCCTGTACATTAATGCACCAAGGATTCAGACAATGACATGCAACATCACAAAATGAGCCCATTTGTGCACCCAACTGACATTTTTAATTTGGTGGACATGTTCTCTGGGCTCGCATAAGCACAAATGTGAAGAATATTTCAAAATCGGTCAACCCATTTGGCTGAAAAAATTGTTTTTCTTATCATACTATATCTAGTATTTGGGAACATGGGACTACTATTTTAGCAATAGACTCCATTATATTTTAGGAAAAAAGAGTAGCCTCATGTGCCCAAAGACTAGATATAGTATGGTAAGAAATGGCTGTATCTCAGACACTACAAGGAGCACAATCAAGTATTTGGTGTTTATGAACTCATAACAAGCTGAATATCAAAGATATGCACACATATGCCGTGTAAAAAATATATTTCACATGGAAAACATGTAATAAACACAATGTTATAATTGTTTTCCAAATTATTAAAAAATCCTGATTTGACTATTAATAAAAGTGTGATTTTCCATGTGATCTAAACATTTCAAAGTTGTACTGTTCCATACCAAATTTCCACACTTTTGACCAATCAGAACAAATGTTGTGGCATTTTTTCTTATCATAATAAATATAGTCTTTGGAGACAAATGGGTTAAGCAAAATCTCTGTCAATTCTAACACAAGTTACTAACAATAATATTACAATAAAAAATACAATTATTTAAGAATTGTTGAATTTTAAGAGCTTTCAGTAAAGGACTGTGCAACGCTGTTGAGTAGTTTATGGATGACTGGAATGTGATACAAATGTAGTGGCAGTGAGATGGATAGACAGCAGGAGCTCTCAGCTTGTGACAAAAATCAGATTTTTGACTTGAAGAAATTAAAAGCTTTATTCAAGGACTCTAGGGTTGTTGCCAATCTTTTTAGTTCAATCAATCTGAGCTAAAAGTACTTGAAAAGAACAATGTGGAAAGAAGAAAGGAATTTAACTATACCAGTGAGAAAACAGGTAAAGGTTTTGAATGAACCCAAAGGCATCCCCTCAGTCGAAGTCAAGTCTGAAAAGCATCGCCTCAACTGTGAGCAATATACGAAACACCAGTGAAGGAACTTGAAGTGCTCTAAAGTTGATTAAGGTCTGATTTTGATAAATCATACATTGGGGATCCCACCTCTGTCTGGGCTGATTCAGCATCCAGCGCTTAAACCCAATATACCTGGAAGACATGTGGTGTCATTGGTTTCAAGCCATCACAGACTCACCCTGGCTTCCTGGTTGGATTTCAAACCACCCACTTATCCCGGAGCATTTATACAGCTTCACTCTAACACTTTTACTGGCCGCCATCAGTCTTGTTTAAAGCAAGCATGCATTAGAGATGGGGTTGTTGGGGGGAAATTGCCCTAGTTTGATAATGTGGCCTGTAAGAGGAAGGCTGATGGCGGTGGGTGGGCTTGTGGAGGGAGACTGAGTAATTAAACTGTATAGGTGATTCATTCAAAGAGAAGGCAGCGGCATGAGAATCTGACAACGTAGCAGCGAGGATGAAGCTTAATTGCAAACGCCGGCTGTAGCTGAAATGGATTGTTCTTACTGGGGTGTCCGTCTTTACAGAGGCCTCGCTGTGAGGATGAGAGCCTTGACTGCCTTTAGTTTATGTGTGTGTGCATGTGTAAATACAAAATATGTCAATATCATATTACCTTATGTTCTTAGCACCAATAGCACAGAGAGGAAATGACACATAAATCCATCCCTTTTCTTAACCTCAACATGGGTCATACAGTATGTTCATAAAGATGATTTATCTGATATTTTGATTTAATTTGATGATATAAGATCATAAAATATATTAGGATGAATACCCCCTTATTCCCAATCACATACAGCACATCCTCACTGTTGTTTATAACAGACCTGTTAGACTGTGAGCGCCCAGCTGATCATGGAGAATATTAACCCTGAGGCAGAAATTGCACTTGTAAGTTAATAATTACATCAATTAACATGCTCTTTAGTATCTGTTCTTCTCTTCTTAAAGGATTCTGCTTCTACTGTGGGACTTTTCTTTCTGTAAGTGTTAATAAAGTGAAAAGTGAATCACGTCGCGTCTCCTCGCTGGCTGGCTGCATTGCCAACCAGGTCTCACGGGAAGGCGTATAAATAGCACGACATTACAAGGGACATTCCACGTGTCATGAGGACGCATTTTAGGCTTTTTGCATGTCATTTGTACGCCATGCAACAAAACTACGGTAACATCCACAGTTAGGTTTAGGCAATAAAACCACTTAGGTTTAGGAAAAACGTCATGGTTGGGCTTAAAATAAGTATGTAAACTAAGTAAAATACGTATGGTAACCAAGTAACATAAGTGTGGGAAACACGTCACGAACGTCACTAACATAGCTTACAAAACTATTTTTTTTTGCATTGCAGTCAGTACAGACTACATGGCGTACAAATGATACAGCAATCACAAGAATGGCGTTCGTATTACACGCTAAATGCCCTGCGCATTATTGTGGCTTCCATACATTTTCATGGGACCGGGCTGCCTCTCCTCTCTATCTGAGTTGTGCAGCTTTGCCAGTTATTTGCAAAATGTTGACTCAATAACCAGTATTGTGCTCTGTGTATTTCATAAAAATGGTATTCACAGAGAGGAATGTCTTCCTGCAAGCTATAATAACATGACCTAAGCCTGTGTGATTGTTGTCGTATTGATCTTAAATGGCTTAATATCGTTAACTTGACTGCTCATTCTGTTTACAACCTGAGAACCATCATCTTGTGACCAGTGCTTGGGAGATGCCATTGTAAATAGTTAATGGCTCAACATTTTTCAACTGTCTTTGTGCAGAGCTAACTTGTGTCTCAGTGCCTGTGTTATTTTGCTAGACAACATGTGCGGTACTACTGAATATTCTTCCCATGAATAACATGCATTTAAGAGGTAGTGTAGTATTCTGCTTGTATTGTTACTGATAAACACATGAAAACAATATAAAATGTTCTTTTCTGTCAATTCCAGTGTGAGGTACACTGTCTGGCTGCCAAGGGCAATCTAAAAAAGCATATTTATACCGGTTCTCTGTCAAAACTGTAAAATAGTAGAAAAGTGAGAATGAGGAGAATAACAGCTCTAAAATGCAGAGCATAACTCAAACACGGAGTCCCATATGAAGTAACGGATTTACTGAGTTTAATCCCTTATCAAACAGACTATACAATGAAGCTATAGCCCTAATCTCTGGGAATTCACAGTCCATTTCCAATGTTTGGGCAGAGAGGATCCACAGGGGTGTCCTGGCCTATCACTGCTATAACCTTGAGTAGGAATCCAGCTATTCCATGCACAATAATTGCTCTTATTACCAAGAAATAAATCTGGTCTTTACTTATTTCATGCTCAGGTGAAGGCTTCTCTCGCAGGAACATGTTGAATTAGTTTGTTCTTCAGTCTGACAGTGACGGAGCACAAAATGTTCAGTTCTCTGAACAGCAGGCTGGAGAAGAATATTGGATTTCAAACTTCCGTGCCATGTAAGCTTTTTCCAGATCTTCACGTTCACACAGCCATAACCAAAACCTTGTGAAAGTGATAAATCCCATCACCTTGGTTTACTCCACCAATGTTCCCTGCAAGCTAGACACATATATTTTAACAAAGAGAGGAAAATAAGGAAAGAAAATAGATTCCCAAACACAAAATAAATGCATGTAGCCAAAACATTTGAATATGGTCAAATAAATTCTGGACAAAGAGGTAAGAGCCGCCGACACGTTTCAGAGAGCGCCCTCATTTGCTTTTTATCTGTGAATAATTAATTCCAGAGGCTGAAAAAAAATGTAGCTATTCATGACCTTGATAGTGGGCACATTAAAGAGGGGAGCATTTGCTAAACGTGAAATTATATGCGACTAGAAAGGCGTAGCTACATCACCGGAGTCACCCCAGAGTAAACAAACGAGTTCAGCAAGCAGAGGAGGGATTACCATATCTCCACTTAACTTATTTTATCCTGTGAGAATCATCAATATTAAAGGGTAAGGAGAGGGAGAGAAAGTGCTGAGGTGGGCTTTTAGCAGCAGGGTGAACCACTGTGTTTAAGGAGAGAGATAAATGAGAGATCTCCCCGGAATCTACAAAGAGAGTAAACATAGTCTTTTTATCTTTTCTTTTTCGCCATACAAGGCCTCTTCGTTTTAACACATTTTGATGTCACAGCCAACCCCTTTCCCATCCTCTCTCGTTGTTGAACTGTGTTTGATAGTTAACTTGTGCGTCAGTTTGCTGTGCAGAAATGGACATGCAAATATTGACTAGACGGTTTTTACATATTTGCAGCCACGCTAATATTTTTATTAATTTACTCGTGGCTGCATTTTGCAGCTCAGTGCAGTTTTGACACTTAATGAGGGTAATGCTAACTGAGGAGTGACCTGTGTTTGTGTGCCTTTGGGCTAAATGCCAGTGAATATGCTGTGTTTGCCTGTCATGTTAGTGTAGTGTATACCGTATGGAGGTAGATACCGCCTCGGGGCCATCACAATCAGCACGATGTCTTTGTCAGGTAAGTGACCCTGCAGGGCAACTACAGCAGACTGCTGATCTATGGACTTTACTTCTGTTTACCTCACCTGTCAGTCAAAAAAACTGTGACATTAGACAGTTCTCAAACAAAAAACGAACTCCAGCTACTTTACACACGTGTTACAAAATGCCGTCGCTCACTGTCTCCTCTCTGTGAGGCAGAATATCTGGATCTTGTACACATCTGTACGCCCCCAAGCTCCTGGACACATGCCAGTGTGGGCGGACATGGCCCAGAAGGGGGTCTCCAGCTACCTGCCCGGCCTCCAGCTGATATTAGTTATCGATATTTTACTGGCTGCCATTAAAACTTTAAGAGGCTGCGATTAGACGCAAAAACAAAGGGGATCCTTCATGAAGTGAGGTCACGTGGGGTTGTAAAAGATGACTTTAAAGGGCTTTATTTAATGATATAAAATCCGCCCCGGTGTGTGAAGCTGTGGGGTCGGACAGCTATAAGGAAGGAGCTTCTGTGCTGTGGTTTTCTGCCAGCTCTCACGGCTTTAAGCCACAAAAATTACAATACGGGTGAGCACCGTTGGCTGCTCAGCTGCAACCCAGAGAACCTCAAGGGGGGCTTAATGTCTTACCCTGTATGGATGAGTATCAAATATCACATTGATAACGACTGCATTTATATACGTCTGTAGTGTTAAATTCAACTTCACTTCCTGTTTTGTAAAAATAATGTGTTTTTTGTGACCTCATCATCATGAAACCCACAGGTTCTGATGGAGGTATGGAGAGTGAGCAGAGTTTTGTGAATTTGCCTGGAGCAGGGAGTGGATATTTTACGATAAACATTATCATATTTAGGGGTGCAAGAGAATATAGAAAATATCAAGCAGTGCAATATCATGTTTTGTGATACTGTATCGATTCTCAAAAACACTGTTGAAATTTTGAATTAGTAGTTTACATGCAAAGATTAATTTTGTCAATACTTTATATAATTTGCAAAGAGATGCAACCTCTCAGTGTAAGGCCCTCTCAAAGTCGTACTATGATGTTGGATGTTACAGGGACTGTGATAACTGCAAATGCAGATCCCACTGTTGTGATTGCATAAAAAAAGTTAAAAAAAATATTCAGATTTTATGCATATGGTGGTGTGTTCTCTCTACGATAACAGTTTTCCCAAAATGAGTTTTTATATAAATAAAATACATCAATAAAAAAAGCAATAAATTGCCTCACTTACAGTATCACAATATATTTAATCGTAACCCCTGCATCATGATACGTATCGTATCGCCAGATTCTTGCCAATACACAGCCCTAATAGTATTGAGTTCTTACTTGATCTATATTACTTACTCTTTTTCTTTATTTATACATCTTTGCAGTTTGTCTTTTGTACTCAAAAGCAAGTGTGGACTGTGTCTGATTTCAGTCTACTCAGAGTCTCCAGAATATTCACACAATATCTATGTTTAGTTTTGTGATCAGATCTCTGTTCCGTCAGTTTTTTTTGCACCAACTGCTTCTCTTCCTCTGGTCACCAACCATGTTATTAGTTAAAGAAAAGGAGACTTACGTCACTCTGGCCCGACACACTATCCTAATAAATGTCTTTAAGCTGCCTATAATTCATACAAATTAATAGTATGTTCACACAGAAGTGATGTAATATTATTAGGTGTTATACTGGCTTTGAGCGCTTTGAGTGGTCGGAAGATGAGAAAGGCACTATATAAATGCAAGTCCATTTCCTGGACGCTTTTAGTGACACCACATGAAAATCTAAGACGCTGTATATACAGTATATATATACAGCGTATAAATGTATGTGCCTATGTGTGTGTGGTTGTCTCTATATTTCTGAATGCCTGTGTGTTGTATTGTTGTTCACAGTGCGTGGGCCAAGGTTGGCATGGACACTGTAGAGTAGGAGGTCTCTTCTTTCCATGTCCTCTGACCACCATCATGACAGGGAAGCCACAATGACGAGGAATTTTAGCTTTGCGGTTACAGTAACAAGAGTCGGCCACAAACAACGCCCCTCGGCCTCCATGCCTCCCCATCCAACTCTTCTCATTGTTTTTCCCATTATATGTCCTCTTACTCACTTAATATCCTTTCCTTCCTCGGTGTCTCCTTCCTCTGAAACACCCACTGAAGCCCCCGAGGCTCTGGGTAGCCTGAGCATTATCATCAGAGGCCATGTGAGGTTGAGGTGAAAGATGAGCTTTACACAAAACAACTATGACAAGGCTGTCTGTTATTGTAGCTCGCAAACAATGGCCTCATGCACAAGCCTCTGCAGCTACACTGACATTAAATTCTAAATAGCTGTATAGAGGGAACTGTATGTTTCTTTATTTCGTCTTCTAAAAGCAGGTCAGCTCCCCCTAGATAACCTCAGAGTACGTACTAATTCTATAAGAGTGATGGAAAAATAGTTTAAAGTAGGTTAAAATGGAATTTCTGTTATGTGTGAGTTTGTACACACGCATGCACGCACGCACGCACGCACGCACGCACGCACGCATGCTCACGCACGCACGCACGCACGCACGCACGCACACACACACACACACACACACACGGTACATAGCATGCATTTGATAACAGAAGACCATCAACACTATTCAAGGTACTTACCGGTACCTCGTGAATTAATGATTTACTACCTTGGCTCGAATAAATGCAGTGAGAATATGTTGATATTGGAAAAGCACATTTCTTTCAATTTACTACAAACTGTGTGCCTTCATGTCCTTTCTGCTGTGGAAGCCTTTTTCCTTGCCAGCCCGCAATTTACATAAAAGCATTTAGTTCATCATCACGCCATAAACGAAGATGTACGGATTAGGACTTTTATTCTTTTAAGGGCTATATGTGGGTGGAAAAAATGAAGTTGTATTGTAATTAAATGATCTACTTATTCATTAAATGTATTTTCCTGTGACTGGTAAAAGGTAATGTTGGTTAGCATTTTATGGCTTCTCCTTGTCTCATGCCAGTGAGACACTGAGCTGGCCTTCACACCAGACAACGAGCTGGCTTTTAGACAGCTACTTGCTTCATCCCTCTTCCTTCTGTTCTTCTTCTACCCTGCAGTTCTTTTTGTCTTTACATCACTAGTCTTTCTCTGTCCTCTTCCTCCTTTTCAATCTTCTCAAACGTCCCTCACCTCCACGCTTCCTTCCATTAATTGCACGGCTCCCTGTGAGCCGTTACCATTCCTGAGGGAGGTTCTGCCGTGAATAGCCAGCCTTGAATGTTGGCTCTTTGGCCCGGCACCACGTCCCATTTGGCCCAGCCATGGTGGAAAAGCCGAGCGGCGACCACATAATGACCGGTGTCTGAGGGCCCGGCTAATTTTTCATGTTCAAACAGGCGGCTGACTCCTCGGCCCAGACTAGGGCTAATGTAAGGTTTGTCAGTGCCCTCCAGGGGTCGTAAAACACGGCAACCTGAGCCTCTGATCTCTTTTACACAATCTGAACCAAGAACAGCCTTTAGCAGCAATGACAGATTTACCAAATCACATAAAAATGTCAGACACATTTTCCAAACAACTTCTTGATACACCGAAAAGTATTATGAGTCTACCAGTATGTTTTCTAGACAGCTAGAATTGAAATATTCAAGAAGAGACACCCAAGGTGAATAGGGTAAACATTTTAACTAATTGATATCTTCATGAAACTTCCCCATTTCATTACTTACATTGAGACAATTCTTTTTTGTACTACAAGTTTTCTAAAATGGTATGTTTAAATAATCAAATGATGCATTATCTTATGAAATATGCACTAATTTGCATACATTTCCAGAGCAGAAATCTGAAGATTGGATACAGCCGGGTTCAAAATTATTGTTTAATTTTATTAGCATATTAAAGTCAAAGGTTTTTACAAAGGGAATTTAGGTTCTCTCTTTGGCCATGTTTTTAGAAATAAAATGTTGTATAAATCAGGCTATGTGATGAAATGAACAAACCTCTACGTAGAAAACCTTCAGAATATAGATAGGAATGAAATTGGAAGGTTTGGTGGATGTAAGTGCTTTAGTAGAGATTTCTGGCTCAGAGTATGAGGAAAACCTAATTTTGAGAAAACAGCCTTTAAAGATACGTATTGTAAAATTCCATACATTTTGCAAGACGCTACAGGTGAATAGGGTAAACCTGTTTTTTTTTTTATTTTATGTTTCAAATGAGGCATTATCTAATGCTAACTTTTTGGTAAATTCAGGAGAAATCCACAGACGCAAATAGATAACGAATAGTTAAATAAACACCTAAATGTGTATTTTGGTTGTTTTCTTTCCACTAGTCTGAAAGAAGACACACTATTAGCAAAACTGCCCAAAATCAAACACTATTTTTGCCTTCGGCGTCTCCCCTTAAGGGATTTCTTCTGTATTCTCTGAGCGACTAATACTATATACATTTGTAAGTGTCCAACTGAGGGGTCAATAAAACACCCAAGTGTATGTGGTGTTATCTTGTATGAATTAATGTATTGATGAAGACAAACCAGCTGAGTGATTATGTGTGTGTCAACGAATGAATATGTCATTTTTGGGTGATGCAATGCAATTTTTTCACTTATCCTGTCTGTCTTCAAGAGCTCTGAAGCAGTGGAAGCTCATTTAGTTTTACGTAGAGAGGAAGCCACATTATTTCTGCTCTCTCTCCTTGCGGTCAGTTCACCCTTGTCCGTGTAATCTGACACCCAAGCTCTGTTACTCTGGATCCTGGCCTGTTCCCGTTAGTTCACCGATGGGTGTTTATTTAGATTTTCCGAGCTCTCTCTCTCCTGTTGCTTGACTTCTTCACTCTCCTTCCTGCCTGGCGATGCTACTGTTGGCTTGAACCTGTGTGGTTTGCTCCAACAAACTGCACGCAAATCATCCTTCCAACAGGCAGAAAGATAAACATCCTCAATGTATTAGCCTTCTCGGTGCAGTACGGCACAGAGAGGGGAAATATTGGAAGGCAGTGCATCCTGATTGTTTGTTAAATGCAGAGTTGGTTGCTCTAGGTGTGAGGGACTTCATACTTTAAATAGGTTAGCGGGAAGAATGCAGCTAACACAAATGTGTTGTGCTGTCGAGATACACTAATTATTTGCAGGTATAAAAAGAATAAGGCACACAGATGAGCTGGAGTAAGAAAAATAGACCACCTCTATGGTGACCCACATAATCCATTATGTAGATGAAGGCAATATTCACAATGTGTGTTGTGTGGGTGTGGGAAGCTCACAACACAACTGTCTACATTCATTTCCTGTGTGTGTGTGCGTGTGTGTGTGTGTGTGTGTGTGTGTGACTGTCCCTTTACATCCTCATGCGTGCACTGCATTGTGAAAATAACAGAAGGTGCTTAAATATACAATGAAGGATTGCCACTATACTTATACCGTGTATACTGTACTGTTTATATCTTATGTTATTTACTGCTATCTTAATGATCATGATTGATCACCTTTGCACCATTTTGTGATGTGCTCGTGTGTAGCCTGCGGATTTAGTTTGCCACCCAAATATAATGTGTTTAGGAACTTTCATTTGCTTCGGCAGTTTAAGGTGACACACAAAAAACGATGTTAAAATTGCACGTAACTTGAGAAATCCTCAGAGAGATTTTGGGTAAAATCAGTTACTAAATGACTAAATAGGTTCGCCAAAAGGATTGAATGACGATTTTATATTTGTCATTATCTGTGATTGTATTCCATACATGTTTATAAATGAGAAAACATGCATGGTAACATAAATCAAGGGAATGAAAACAGCTGCCTTCACAAAGACTATGAATTCATTGCTGGTAAATCTGCTTCATCATGCTGATGCAGTACCTCCCTAATTGAAGCAGTACATTGAGTATCAGAAGGGCATGAGGTCATCTATTACAATTTATACTAGTGCCCTGCCTGCTATAATGTTGCTATTAGACATTTTTTTTCAAATCCCTTCATCATAGAGGGTATCACACACATTTATAAGTGTGATAAGAATTTACCCTGGCTTGAGGAAAAATAGACATCAAAGCATGCAGAAGTGCTTCTGTGAAGTTTTTTTTTGTTTTACCATATCCAGCACACATACTTCACAACTTTTATCAGGAAGGCTGCTATGTACTACACTGAAAAGCCCTTTGTATCTTACTCGAAATGCCTCTCTGTGGATTTCCTGTGAGAGGAAAACAGACCTGTTCTCAGCTTCTCAATGAATCTGGACTTTTTCTTGAGGTCTTCTCATGAAAACCTTTTGTTACTGCTACACAGGATGTAGATCTCTGGTATCTTCGTGTACAGCTTACATGTAACCTCAGTGAAAGTACCTTGTGGCCTTGTGGAATGTCTGTCATTGAGTAAACTAGGGCTGTGCCCGTTGAAAACATGCCTGTTCAGAACGGGCTGTATGCTCGGCCTGTGGTGTTGCTGCTTGCAGCTTTCTCAAGAACCGATCCTACAAACAACTTCACACTCAACACTGTGCTTCCTTGGGTTCTGAGCAACACACCTGCCATAACATAGCTGCATCACACGCCCAAGTCGTGGTTACTCACAGTCAGAAATTCCAGTGAAATACATTCTCGTTCATGGGAAAAAAAAAAACCTAAGTCGGTTTCTCACAGTCAGAAACTCCGATGAAATACACTTAGCGGAGGTCATTTCCAAATAGGCGTATTAGTCCCTTGCTTTGACATAACTACCTTGGAGAGCATGGATTTAATTAGTGGAGGTGTTTTGCTGGTGGTATCGTTATTAGTGTTTTAAGTTAGCATCAAGTCTGACACCGGTGAAATACAGTCTACTAACGGGGGTCAGACCGGTGAAATACACTCTGGTTTGATTCTGCTTCCATTTGGCTATCAGGCTGTGTTGACTCCAGGGAAGTGAGGAAGAGTCCGGTTGTAAAGTGAACAGCAGTCAATGAGCCGTGGCTGTTCGGAGCGCGTGCCCGTTCAGAACGGGACGATTGTTTGGCTCCTGGTAGCCTCCCGGTATTGCTGCTTGCAGCGTTGTCGGGGGCTCGTGCCCGGTCGTAGCAGATGACAGTTTGTTCATTTCAGTCTCCAGGAGCCCTGAAGCCCCGCCCCTGCATAATGCTGTGTGCTTGTTAATTCAAAGTTTCAAAGATTATTAATACTGAACGTGTTGCGTGTCCAAATTGCACCAAACTTGAAACTGCGCGGCCTTGAGTCCCCAGCAATACACCCTTCAAGTGTGACGTGGATGAATGGTTCTCGAGATATGCGAATAACACACAGACAGAAAGAGATTCCTCGCTTTATAGTTAGATGAAGAGCAGAATCTGTTTATGACACAAATACTTGAGACAATCCTCACTCTTGTATTGCTCCATTTCTGATTTCTGTCTCCTCAAGCTCAGGAAACAAAGTGAAAGAAAGGTTTTCCATTTTTATTAATTTCATTGTTCTTTATGGCAGTTGTGGTTTCAGCAATGGATTGTGTGCTCTGCAAATTAATGTCAATCTTACAAAGAATCTAGTGTGACAGATAGTCTTGAATATGAACACTTTGGGGTGGGGTAGAAATGTTTCTGAAAACCAACCGAGTACTGGATCTTGAAAAAACGGTGTTGTTTATTCTAATTCATTGGGAGGGGAGAGCTAGTATTAGCTATAGGACAGTGCTTAGAGACACTTGAGTGGGGCAGGTGCTGTCTGATGCAGTGTACTCATGTAAGAGTTGGTAGGTATTGGTATGTTTAAGTGTAGGGAGGGACTAGGACACCCTCCAGGAATCAAACCAGGCAATTTGATGTTGCTTTGTTTGTGATAAATAATGAGTATTGTGCGGAAATATACTAATTTGGTTTTAAAAAAAATGGAAATTCCAATGGACAAGATATATCTAGCTGTACTGAAGAGTGCATGGGTTTCCAAGTGACCTTGCTGGTAGAGAATAGCAGTGATGGATTTGTGTTACACCAGCGGCTGGAAATCTAATGCAAACGTGACGCAAAAGAGGGCAACCTAAAGAGGAGGTTGGAAAAAGAAAGGACAGCTCCACCACTTCTGGGTTTGTGGCTACACGGTATCTGCCAACGCTGAGACAAACCCAGTAATTCACCCAAAATGTTAGTCTCTTAATTCATGGTATCTATAACAGATAGCTGTAACACACATAAGCAAACGAAAAGAGATTCACATGTGCATGCACACATGCAGATATTATTATGGTAAGAGATTGAGAAGCGACAGCAGCAGAGTCATTTATACAATCTTTACAAAGCAGAATAACATTCTTGCAGGAATGAAAAATGGGTGGCTACTCATGGAATAACTCTTAATCTGATGTTTTATGAGGAAAAAACCAAGACGTGTAACAAAACATGCTTTAATGTCCTTCAACTTTTGATTTCTTGATATGTGTCATTCTCAATCGGGAGTTACTGTAGAGGTCAGGACATTGAAAAGGTCATTGAAAAATTAGGTCAACATGTCTGAAGTATATTCTAACCTGCATTCTCTGTTATTTGATAAAAGTCAAGAAAATACGTTAACTAAAATGAAAAAAGGTTACATTTTAATTAATGGGACTTTGTTGGGTTTAAGTTGTTATTTTTATACTTCAAGATTGCAGGAAATAAGAAGTAGCTCTGTCCTCTCTTTAGGTAGTGAGGAAACAGGAAGTATGGCTCTGTCTTCCTCAAGGCAGACAGCATGGTGGATCGATTGTGTAGGGCTCATTTTCACTTTCCTGCAGCCCACAGAAAGTAATGAAAGTAATAGCTCTAAGTCTATTTTGTTTGACACATGTTCAGCGTTTTCTATTGGTGTATATTGCTTATATTTGTAAAATAGATAGCTAGCAACTGAGCTTTGTCCTTGAAAAATAGCTTCAAACAAATGTGTGCAGATGAGATCAATGCAGCTGTATAGTTTGTTGTTAAATGATTTACAGAAATAGCAACTCTTAAATTAGCATATTTTGATCAACGTGAAAAACGTTTTGGTGGATTTGGTGGCATCTAGTGTTGTGGTTGCAGTTTGCAACCAACTGAGTACCCCTTCGCTCACTCTTCCCTTTCCAAGACTGTGGTAATGTTGTTTGCCTCGCTCAGAGATCATCCTTACCATAATAACTCTACTTCAGGAGCAATGGAAGTTAGATGGTATCTGGCAGTAACAAAGATTTGCACTTGTTACTGCAGTTTCACAGGCGTGTTGGAGAACTACGGTGGCCTTCAGGTTATGTAAAAACATGAAAGGCTCTCTCTAGAGCCAGTGTTGGTTTATCCGTTCTGGGCTACTGTAGAAACATGGCGGAGCAACATGACGGACTCCGTGAAGAGGACCCGCTACCTATGTAGATACGAAGAGCTCATTCTATGCTAACAAAAACACAACGATTCTTAGTTTCAGGTGATTATACACTCATGAAAACATAGTTCTGTTAATAGATCCCCCCAAATGTTACATTGTTCCTGTAAGCTAACGGCTCCTTGTAACTACTACCGCCGCTTCCATGTCAAATGAAAATGACATCAGGTTGGACAGAACATTCACTCGCTCCCGATTGGTTAGGGCAAAACAAAACAAAATAACCACCCTTCCCAACATCAACACAATATCCAGATGGAATTATGTTTTAAAAAACAAATGCTAAATCATAGAATACTATATGAGCAAAATTGGTAGATACAGTTATAAATTTGGTCTTTTTTGTGTCACTTTGAATTTGATATGATGGCATCCCATTGGTTGGCCATTATGTGCTATCTCAAATTACAAAAGATGAATTCCGATTAGAGAGAACAGAGATAGCTAGGGGGGAGACAGACAAGGAAACGTCTAACCTTAAAGGACACAAATATTTGTTTAAGCCTGCACGTGCGTGTATTTTTTGAGTATGGGTGGAGGAGGAGCTGTCAATGGCTTGTCTCATCTGCACACGGGCTCTCCATCCGTCAGGGCTTAAGTAGTTTTCCAACAGTACATTGACCTTGAGTGCCTGGTATCGATTTCCTGTGGTGTCGCACTGAGAGGGGTCGTTACCACGCGGCCCCCGCTGTGGGGTGTGATCAGGAACAGATTCCTGAAATCCCGATGCGATGGTGATGGATTGCCATCCTCTGCAGACCATCCATCCTCACCTACTGTAACCGGGATGACACCTGCACTGAATTTATCATCATACAAGCCACAGGCGTGGCAAAGACCGGGATGCGGTGTTACAGCGTGAAATAAACTTTCACACAGGTAGAAACAAATACACGCTCATTCATGTGTGCTATATCTGACCTTAGCAGAGGGCTATATCAATGCATTACCTCCCTCAACTCATCCCTGACTGTCCTGTTGCTATCTACTGGGGACTTGCGATTAGAGCAAAGATAAAATTTAGATTGCTGATGTGACAAGATGATGTATGACTAGATAAGAGTGTGTCCAGATATAGCTGTGCAGCTACATATAAAAGGCATCCACGCTATAGTAGCTTACATACAGACGTCCTCTCTCTGACTCGGTGACATTGTGACGAGTAGAAACTATGAGTAAGGACCGTTTTATAGTTTGAAGGAAAAAACATGACCTCACATGAGCCGACCTTTGCTCTAACCTGATTATTACACAGCATTGGCTTTTATAAACAAATTATGAAAAGGTACTTCACTGTAAACATAAGTATGAGAGGAAACATATTTTCTCTGGTTAAATCATAGACTGTATATAAGAAGTGGACAAAGTCCCCATGACGCCACCCATTGGTTTGTGGACTGTCAATTTGAAGCCTCGAGTTTTTTGGCCTTCGAGGGTTTTGGCCGTCACCATCTTGGTTCTTTGCAACCAGAAGTGACACGAATGCTGAATAAGACATTTTTAGGTGACCACAATGTTACAGTTAACTTTTAGGAACTGAAAACACACTGTAAAAGGGTTCAATTTCTAAGACAAAAACACGGACAACTCCCAGACTGGACAACGACGTGGTAGCGACCTGCCAGTCACAAGGTAGCCACAACCTAAAGCATACCCTGCTTTATGGTCTATTTGACTCTAAATGGGACCATAATTTACTAAATGAACATCATGCTGTATTGAAGAAGACTTGAAACTAGCAATTGAGAGCATAAACTCGTGTTTACAATGTTTACTGAGGTAATAACTCAAGTGAGAAGTAGACTCATTTTCTCATAGACTTCTATACAATCTGACTTCTTTTTGCAACCAGAGGAGTCGCCTTTCGTGCTGGCTATTAGAAACAATGCAAGTTTAAGGCACTTCCTCATTGGCTTCGCTTTTCAGACCCCAGAGTTGGGTTAAACACAGATTCAAGCTGTGCCATTATATATTAAAAAACACACACACACAACTATCCCACCATTTTTCATACACATGACTTCACATGTAATTTTTGTCTCTCGTCTCTCTCCATCTCCATCACATCTTTCTCTTTTGCATCATATCTGTGCGGCATATTTCCTTCGTCCCTCATCTTGTCACTGGGCAACGAGTATGACTATTACTGGTATTGTCTCAAGGGAGCGGTCTCTGGTGCCATCCAGACCACAGCTCAGAGCCTCGGCTGCAGACCCCCTGTGGAGGAGAGGGGCTTACAAGCTTTACCCACCAGGAGAACACTCCCACAGCACAATGCTCCTTTTCACTAAGTTCCTCCATAGGCCTCACACAAACCAACCACGAGACTGAGCCAGAGGTTTAAGGGCACACACACTAGCACACACACACACAAACATAAAGGCATGAGCATGGGTGCACACACACACACACACACACACACACACACACAGATATAAGTACGTCCAAGATCTATCTACCTATTTCATTAACTCTGACGTCAAAAGAGATTAATGCAATGCATCACTAATAGCAAAAAGCAGCACCTAGAGCCCAAAACGTCTCGATATGCAGATGCTTTACTCCCAACATCCCCACACTAAGACTTGGATTAGGTTGCATCAAAGGATAAAGACTGTAATCAATCGATTTTTCTTTTTTCTTTTTTTAATCTTAGTTCTTCCAGCAAAAGTAAAACTTCAAATTCCTCTTACTTGTTACTAAAAGTTGCTAAAATATATTTAAATATATTCTATAAATACTTTACGTTACTTACTGCTGTCTACTGTATTTTTTAAACATGACAATAAATTGTACCCTACAATGCAATTACCAACATCATCCTATTAGGCCTTTCAGCAGTTCACATGATAAACTGACAGTATAATGTTGATTAAAAATAGCATCTGTGATTATTGTACAAAATGAATGTCTTTTCCAATGCTAATTCACACTTCTTTTTCCACATTGTTCTTTGAAATGTTCCCCTTTGATCCACCCAGTTTGACACTGGACTGGCCCCGTCTCACCAGTTTGATTGAGAGCCGAAGAAGACAGGACTAATCTATCCACACATTGAGGACGGCCTACACCGTGCTCCAGAGCTTTGATAAAGAATGGCTTTGAATGATTCCTTAAACTATTGATCGGCTTGGAGATGACATTCGAACAGCAGAAGAAAAAAAGACAAAAGAGCGAGATAAAATCAAGGGATTACTACTTATAATACTTTAAAGGAAAGGTTTATAGATGTGAATATCTAAAGAGGTTTCCTTCTTGTTACCACGAAGAGTCATTCTCATTTGAATATCAGAATTTGCTGTTATTTCCATAGTTTAATTATAAATATGAACCGGTCGTTTTGGTGCATAGGCAGAAGTTAATCAAGCCCTAAGAGAATTAGGTGCCAAATAAAAACGGTTCTGAGAAAATATATAGATATGAATAAATGTAAGAAAGCTCAACACTAATGGTAAAGGATAGCACTTAAAAATAGACCTATACTGGCATCACTTTGCATATTTTCCTTCATATTTGTGGTTTTAGCATGGTACAATAAATGCATAAATAAAGGCATGGGGCTGGAGGGGTTGCAGTGGTTCTTCCTGTTTCCACTTGTGGTGTCCTTGTCCGTGGTCTGTGTCTGGCTGCGCCGGCTGTTGTAGGAACAGCCTCCTTCTACCAGTTATTCACTCTGCGCGCCACATTATTCAGCCTGGGAGGTATGGATCACCCCCTACAGCAAACTACTGTAGTGACAAGGCGTTACTCATTTCCTCCACTCTTCCACTATGCTTGACTTTCTTTCCTTTATTTTTGATGGAGAAGGGTTGGGGGGGGGGGGGTTGAAGTTCTGAGTTGTACCATTTAAAGATCGTGAACGAACAGTCGACTTTGACGCATTATCTTAAAAAGAAAAAAAATAGCAGCAACGCAGGCAAACTTCATAATCCTTCGTCCGTATCTCTGTGCCCTTCCTACCCCTCTTCCTCTGTCTTCCTCTCTTCCCTCTCAGCATTGACAGCGGTGTAATTTGAACTGCCTTTCCCAGGGGCCTAATCGTTTACTTCCTGCTCGCAGAATATGCAGCTATTGATTAGTTATCAGACCCTAATTGGGGTGCAATCTCTCTAACCCTCAGATGTTCAAATCTATGACGGAAATGCCAGGAAGTAAATAAGCTACTAATACTTGTAAATAGTTTTGGCAACTTGCCCTGCCACCCATGACAACACTTTTTATTCCCCTATATCTATTTAGAAGAGACAGAAAGAACAGAAAAGTACAACAAACAGATGATGAATGCATTAACATCCTAATTTAAAACCAAAAGAGCAGAAGGGAATATTAGCTGGGGTGCACATCTGTTTATGAGATCTCTGTGCACGGTGTGCATAAGGACTGACCTACATGTCTTTACGCACCAGGAAGTCTGCACAGCTTTCTACCCTTCTCTGCTTCCCTATAAGCCCTCAGCTCGTCTCCTGGCCTCCCTGGAATACCGTGGGCGGCTCCGGCCACAGCTCCCACTGTGCCGGAGCATGCTGCGGAGCGCGGCTGGAATGGGAATAGACAGTTAATGGGCACTTAGAGGATGGTGAAAACATTTTCCTCTGGAGACGCAGTGGTTTGGAGATTTCTCAGCGGGACATGGCCTAGCCAGCGCCCTGTCGCTCTCTGCCTCTCCGCTATGTCTACATCTATTTTTCAATTCACACACCCACTCTGTCTTTCTTCATTTCATGTTGATCACCCCTATGCTTGTCATGTCTCATGTTCTGCTTATTTCAACTCAGGTATTGCCTTTCCTTTATTTATTTATGGTAGAATCAACTTTTGGCGCAGCTGAAGGGTGAGTTGTATACTCGCTATTCATACCCACAACAGCCTGAATGCAACTACTACTACTCCATCTATTGATGTTATTCTGTTTCCTCCTCCGCCCCTATTAACCCCTCTACTTTTCCTTCATCCATTCCATGCCGCTTGCTGGCAGACACCAAAAACTCGCCTGCTTACTTACGGCTGTCTGTGAAGCTCAGAGTCCAGAGTGGAGCCTTTATGCTCCGTGCCCAGCGGCAGTGTCTGGTGATGGGTACTGGCTGGGCCCCAAGCCTCACGTCCAGTCCAGACATCTGAGAATGCCGTTTGGGTCTGGAGTCACCTCAGGATAAGCTGGAGCCAGCTGCACATTTTCCGAACCTTTCGCTCCGCTTTCAACTGCATCGCTGTCTTGTTTCCATTCAACCAACACCTCATATAAGTTCGGACACCGGCTTCCATTTACAGTAGTTTTTACTTAGTTCATTTTATATGTTGTATAAAATGTTTTCCCACTTACTTTGTGTTCTCTTTTCTTAGTCTGAAGGCATATAGGAAAAATACCTAAGAAATGCATGAAGTTGTGACACTATGATGAATCTAAAGCATCTTGATTTTTTTTTTTTTTTGCTCACTGTGTAAAATAATAAGTAGATAGATTATAAAAATACTAGGGCTGTCAAAGTTAAGCTGATAATAACGTGTTAACACAAATTTGTTTAAACACCACTAATTTATTTAACGCAACTTGCGTTATTTTACAGCTACAGTGAAGATACTGACATCATGTGAAACTAGAGGACCTAAGGAATCCGTTAGTGTCACACTAGCTTGTCGCAAAGGAGGTTAAATAACCCTCCAAACGTGCTTTAAGTTTTGGTGAGGAAAAACTGGCATGGCCATTTTCAAAGGGGTCCTTTGACCTCTGACCTCAAGATATGTGAATGAAAATGGGTTCTATGGGTACCCACGAGTCTCCCCTTTACAGACATGCCCACTTTATGATAATCACATGCAGTTTTGGGCAAGTCATAGTCAAGTCAGCACACTGACACACTGACAGCTGTTGTTGCCTGTTGGGGTTCAGTTTCACATGTTGTGATTTGAGCATATTAATTTTTTTATGGTAAATGCAGTACCTGTGAGGGTTCCTGGACAATATTTGTCATTGTTTTGTGTTGTTAATTGATTCCTAATAATACATATATACATACATTTGCATAAAGCAAGCATATTTGCCCACTCTCATGTTGATAAGAGTATTAAATACTTGAAAAATCTCCCTTCAAGGTACATTTTGAACAGATAAAAAATGTGTGACTAATTTGCGATTAACTCTGGACAATCATACGATTAATCTCGATAAAATATTTTAATGGTTTGACAGCCCTAAATACACTACCGTGTTATCACTGTGAGAGAGCAAAGGTCGGTGCATCCTGGTCTAAAGGTCTAAAACCATAGCGGAGCACAAACTTTGAGGCTCTGTGTTGTTTGTAATATTACAGCATATCCCAGTAGTACCTGTGCAAGTAAAAAATACAGGAACATACTTGTGTCACAGCCAGTTAATGCCTCCTGACTTCTGTGACCTTGTACCCTGTGTGTTTTCTGCCACAGCACAGAATGTGCCACAGAGGATTGTTGAAGTGTAGGTGCTTATGCTCTGAGAGTGAAGGATATATGCGCCTGTGGGAGGGAGGAAATCTGCAATGGGAGGCAGAAGTGTCCAAATGTGACCCCCTCAGCAGAACCATCCAGCTCTAAAGGCTATCTAATTGACTGGCTGGTGCTCTCCTGCCTCCCTCCTCTCCTCCGGTCCCTGTGGATAGCCATCAGATGGATTGTGTGAACTTGCCCCTAATCAAGACCCATTCACCACTAATGAGAATACACTTAATGACCAAATAATGTGTGTGTGCATTCGTAGGTCAGTGTGTCAGTAAGGCGGGGGACGCATAAAGCTTGAGATGGACAAGAAGCCTGGGAAAATAGACTTAACTAAACAAAATTAACTAACCGATAAAAAGCACCTTTCGAAAAGCATAAAGTATTGCTGGGAACTAAAGTCGAGGCAATAACTGATCAAGCACCCACAACTGTGGTTTTGATAAAACAAACTCCATTGTTAGCATGAGCAGCATTAACTAATAAGGCTGAACAGACGTAACAGACAAGTAGCTGTTTATGAACCTGTTGTTCACCTGACTGAAGTTTGAACTGAATGGGAATGAATGAGTCAGGAGGAATGTTAAAACTGATAAAAAAATTTTTATGATTATATAAATGTACATGTATGTATGACTTGTCACATCAGAGAGGTATAGAATAAAAAAACCTTTAACTAAAACTTTAAAATATAAAAATATTATACTAAGCAAATACACAAGTTGTGGTTTTAGTTCCAGGGGTGCGGCAACCTCCGCTGAGAAATGAAGCCAACAAAGAAGTGCCAAAAACTGCAGTTCGTCAAATAGCCACTGGGTTGGCTGGCTCCAAAAGCGAGTCAATCCCCATAGATCCCCGTAATATGTCCAACTTTACAGCAGAAATAAACATGTTTACAGCCTGGTACAATAAAAGAACGGTCAACGGACAACTGTACGGGGGTGAATTTTTATATATTCACCCGTCTTAAAGTTAGGCAGTATTGACGGCATGGCCGCTGTGAGTGACAGGTGGGTGCTGTACCAGGTCGCTAGCTGCCAACTGTCTGCTCTGCTGTGCCACCCGGCCCACCTCAGCTCCACCAACAATCCACCTCTTTGTCCATTTTTGATTAGCCGGGAGTGAGGCTGTGCCGTCACTGCCAAGATGGCAACGGCTGGAGCCGCCCACTTTGAGCTCCACAACAGCTCTTCAGAAACCTATGGGTGACGTCATGGAGACTACGTCCATGTTTTATACAGTCTATGGGGTGCAGTCCCATTGACCACTGCAAATTGCAATATTAAGGAATTTTAGGAAGGTTTTTATTTTATTCTTTTAATTCCCTGTTGGAGGCTCAAAAATCAAATTGCCCCGAAGACACATTCTCTACGTGCTCTAAGAGTCATAGGAGGTTCACTGATGCACCATATTGGTATTGCCCCCAGGCAATAAGTTCATGACTAACAAGACAAGCCATCTATCTCAAATGGGGAGACAATTTTGCTAAAGTGGTGACAGTGATTTTATCTTTTCCATTTTGGAACACTGGGAAATTTTATACGGTTTAAGTGTTAAAATTGTTCCAGGGCTGACGATTGTCACATACATACAACGTAACAGCACACAGGCTGCTCTGTATCCATGTGTCTGTTTGGTTCAGTTAAATATTGGAGTGAAATGCTGGACATCCAAAACTTTAGTGTTAGCTACAGAACAGCAACAGATTTACAATCTATGTTGTCAAGAAATTAAACATAGAAAATAAGCATTAAGCACATCTGTTGTTGTCAAATCAATAATGTGAATTTGATAGTTTTATCTGTTAACAACAGCTGTTTAGTAGCTGTATTATCTTGAGAACAGCACAGTACATCTGGTATGGGAACAGGTGCTGCCCAAAATGCAAAAGGTAAGAAAGTTCAGCTTGAAATGAGTTTTTCTGGTTGGTAGAAGCACAAACCCGTAGTCCACGGGGCTTCACAGAAAGGCAGACAGATGGACTTGTGTACACAAATAATAAAGACTGAAATATTTACTGTATGACAGCTTTGAAACACAAATGATAATGGAAAGTGAACTGAAATGTCTGTGTATGTGTGTGTGTGTGTGAGGGAGAGAGGGGGTAGTGGTATCAGGAGGATATCACTCTCTGATCTCAGTCTCCCTCTTTATCACTCCACAATCTTCATCTCATCCCTAGAGGATCCCTTCAGATCTGTTTAAAATTAGAAACATGGAAGTCGGTCTTTGACCAGAACTTGAATAGACCCCCAGGAATCTCCTTCTCCAACTCTTCAGTGTGCTCGGTGTCCCCGTGAGAGCATAGAACTAGACACCCATTAAAAAGGCCCAGGACGACCATTTGCCAGTCTCCGATACCCCTTAAAGAGCACAGGATAGTGCTTTAAATGGGCTCTCTCTGAGCTGATTGCATGTCATCTCTTGAGCAGATTAGACAGCAGGCAGCGGGGTCTTCGGTGGAGCAGCGTGCTCCCTTTCTGCCACAGGAGAGACGACTGAGAGGAGTCATCCATCACTGCTTTTGTGAGGCCCTTTCGCAAGGGGATGAGCGGCTAATGACTGCTTTGCTGTGGCTGGGACTGGGGATGGAGCACTGGGGCCTTCTCTGGAGGTACACACTAAGATTTGGGGACTGGACATGATTTTGATTGTGAGAATGGACCTATGACTGAATTCAAAATGTTTTCAAACAGAGGGAACACAAGGATATGATGTGTGTGAACTGATGAAATATTTTAGTTGCTGTAACTTTCTTGTTCAGCAGCAGCAGCACACTGTAGGGTTGGACAGAGAGCTGCTCCGGCTGGATTGTATTCTCTGCCTCCACACTGTGCGGGACCAGGGAGGGGGAAGGGAAACAGGAGATTTATGTCCTTCTGTGACACACGCTGCTCTAGGTCTCATGTTAATGGAAAATGAGATGTTTAAGAGTCTGGCAGAGAAATACAGCTCTCTTTAAATCCTCTGCTTGTCAGCCAGTGTAACAGCATTATAACCATAGTCCAGCATGATAATGCTGTTAATGACAGTGATATGTCACGTTTTCAGCAGACTTTCATGCTTCTTTTACTCTGCATCCCAGCGCGGTCTTCAAATACAGCTTACATGACGCTGCACGACTGGTTTATGTCAGGCCACAGGCTGCATTTACATGAAAGAATTTGATATAGCCTGAAGAAGTGAAAGAAAAAGTGTTTCTATGACTGAGCTGATCACCATTCAGACAGCAAGTTCATTCACAATGGACGCCCAGTTTACCAACATGTCTTCCTATTCTCCGCCTGCACACTGAGAGGCCTGTCAGTGAAACGGGCTCACAACTTTTCACCTAAGGTCTGTGGGAAAGTGACTTGGGTCATAATCGTGTAATGCTTTCTAAACAAGGAGGGACAGATCCATACTTTCCAGCCATCACAGTTAGCCTTTGTCCGTCCAATCCGACATTCCCATAATGCCCACATGTTTCAGATGCCTGCCTCTTCCTTGTTTCTTCAATTCTGTGTCTGTTTACTTTCTAAAGGCCTCTCTCTGCCCTCTGTTCTCAGCCTCGCTGCCCACTGTTCTGTAGGAGAGGAACGGAGACTGTTGGACTTCCCGTTGACACTGAGGACTATGATATAATATATAGATAAATGAGGGATGTATTGTTCCGTTCTCCTTGACCAATCACTGGAGCTGAAAACCTCTCTTAATATTATATTATTATTAAAGGTGTATCTATACAGTATGACACTGATCTATCAAGAATTCTTGATAAACTGCATGGTCTCAATATTCACTTTGTCTTTATTTTTATTGTTTGATTGTCTTTAAAATGATCAACTCTAGTGCATAATTTGCCATGGATTGTGTGATAACTTTAAAAAAATATCGAAAGAAAACTGATTTTGGTTTTATCAAAACCTAAAAGGACATAAAAGGAATATCAAATATTGTTTGTCTAATATACTGTAGGTCATGCCCATAGACTGCACTGTGTATAAGAAGTGGACGTTGTCACCGTGACGTCACCCATTGGTTTGTGCACTGCCGTTTTGAAGCCTTGAATTGGCATTTTGGCCGTCACCATCTTGGGTTTTTTTTGCAACCAGAAGTGACACGAGAGGGTGGAGCTAAGCACAACCGAATGCTGAATAAGATATCTTTATGCGACCAAAATGTTACAATTAACTTTCATGAACTGGAAACACACTGTGAAAGGGTTAAAGTTGTAAGACGAAAACACGGACAACTCCCAGAGCGGAAAACACCGTGGTAGCGACCTGTCAATCACAAGGTAGCCACGCCCTAAAGCAAACCCTGCTTTATGGTCTATTTTACTCTGTATTGAAGAAGACTTGAAACTAGCAATTGAGACCATAAACTCATGTTTACAATGTTTACTGAGGTAATAAATCAAGTGAGAAGTAGGCTCATTTTCTCATAGACTTCTACACAAACAGACTTCTTTGCAACCAGAGGAGTCGCCCCCTGCTGGAAATAGAAATAATGCAAGTTTAAAGCACTTCCGCATTGGCGTCAATTTTCAGACCCAAAGGTTGCCCCCAATTTAGAACTTTACCATAATGCAGTAAAACATTTTTGTGTAGGCGTCACAGACTGTATAAAATATGTGGGCATTCATAATTTGATTCTTTAAATCTTTACTTCTATTGTTAGAAAAGCAGATGAGAACACAGTGTAGCCTACATGAACTGCTTGAACTATGAAAGACAAATGTTATCTCATCTGTAATGACCTCAGTGCCATCATCAAACTTGCAATATACTGCCTAGAGATGGTTATCACTGCCGGACATCCCTGTCCAACACTTCACCCCTAGCTTACCCTCATCAACCAACCAATCCCTAAAACAACAAAAGGGGAGATAAAAGCAGCGCTGTGTAAACCACACAAGCCTCTCTTCCTCTTGAGCACAAAACCCATGGCCACTGCTTCCCGTGTTAGAGATTGTAGCAGGATTTCATCCAGGAAAGGATGAGTATTCTCTAAACTAATCCTGGTTCTGTGGTCTTGGTGGGACGAGCCTGACTGTGTGGAAAAGACGCACCACGGGACTGTCATGAAGAGAACTGACGTGAACAGCAGCTGAAATGACAATATGAATAACTCTTCATTTAGATTGATAATATTCATGTGTTGTATAAAATGTGTAATTTTGTGCCCAATTATCAGAGCTTTTTTTTTGTCTATTTGATCCATGAAGTGGAACACAGGGGCATAATGTTCTTCAGATGGCACTTAGTAAGTGATTTGTAACATTATAGCCTCCAGATTATGCTGTTTGTACACCACACAAAGCGACCCTATTAAATCTCATCAAACATAACAGCCCATATCATGTCTTCTCTGCCTCACGCTCCTCGGAGATACACGCTGCCTCGTCTATCTGGTCTGGACCAGGTCCAAAATCCTCCAGCAAAACCTAAATTTGTGTAACAAGATCTGGACCTTGAGACGCACGCCTGCCACAACAAATTGGCCTCATGTAGAGAGAGAGGGAGAAAAGAGGGGAGGTAGGGGGAGGGCTTTGGAGCTAGTGAAGATGTAAGCTAGCAGAGGGAGGTAATCTTAGAGCCTCCATGGCCTGGAGGGGCCCTGCCCCCTGATGCTCAGCGTTTGGCCCCGGCCCAAATCGTGAGGACAAACATCATGTCTTCTTCAATTAGACACACTTCTCTCTGGGTAGGCAGAACATGATGTTACACACACTGGGTTTTCTTTAAGACGGACACATTTTACTGAATTATTTCTTATCCCAGTGAACCTTTTTGGGGAAATTTGTTGATTGGAGTCTGGAAATGTGGAAATGCTTCGTGGTTTAACTGTTGCATACTGTGAATCTAACTGTACATAAGTTAATTTAGTGTTTTTTGTGTGCATGGCTGGAAGAATAGTGTTTATGATTGTTTCTGTTCCATGTTTTGGACTCTATGAGGCAAAAAAGACAATTGAAATGGGAAAATATGCTCTGCCAAGTCATGAATTTCCAAACTGACTGTTTTGAAAATCAAACATCCTTTCACAACTACCTTTTCTGTGTGATATATTTCTATCCTCCCTCTTCTTCTGCTTTCCTGTTTCTGCCTGGCAGCAGGTGTAGGTGTGAGATGAATGTGTCCCAGTGGTGTGTTGCACAGCTAGTTGCAAATCTAATGCATTTTCTTGTAAATCAGAACTTTCTCTTGACTAACGTCCAATGCGCATCCACCGCCTCTGTATAATGTTTTCATTTCCCCGGCCACGTTTTTCTTGCAATGAAGATGCAAATGAAATCACTTGTCCACCGGCCAAAGGAATTACAGCTGCATAAAGAGCCCTACAGCATTGATTTTCTTTTATGCCTTTGACTTCTTTTTTTTTGTTTTACTTCAGACTTATTTGTTTAATAATTATGTAGTGTTGATTAGCACCAGCTTTCTCTCCTTTTGAAAAAAATGGAAGGGGAAATGGTTTGTAGAATTGGGGAAAAGTTGAGACTCCAGATACTAAAAATGTCCTATGGCTTTCCTCCAAAGCCAAACTAACCATTCCTATAGGTGTCCAAAGATCAATCAGTGAGGTCCTCACAGAGGCATACATGTACTGTGCATTCCAATACCCATATTACCATAGTATTCAGCATGCCAGAAAAAGATTTGGGATGTCCCAATACATAGTATGTCAAATGCAGTATGTAAAAAATACTAGAATGTCCTAATACATCCGGTCGCATTTGGCAGTATGAAAGCCAGCATACTTCTCTGGCTATTCTGACCCACAATCCTCTGCACAGCGGACATATGAGCAAGAGGGTCAAAGTTCAAGGCTCAATGTTATGACGAAGTGGTATGTCCCAATTGTATACATACTACATGCAACAGTAAGTACTTTGTAAAGACGGCTGCAGTATGTACTAAAAGTAAAAAGAAAAACTTTGCGATGTGGAACGCCATTCAGACAGACAAGTAGATATCCATCTGCGTGTCCCATCATTTGCCTATTAATCTATTCCTAATTTAGCGTCTTACTACATTTGTTGTTATGTATCTCCAAATGAGCCAACCAATCAAACGTTTTATTGATATCTGCTGTCGTCTTTTATACCATTCAACCATCCATGTTGGCAATACTAAGAAATATGGAACAGATCAGATCATACAAAGGGTTAAATAAGCTAAATAGTTATAGTTCTAGCAGCCAGATAGGCTGCCCCTGTGTTCAATGTGAAAACAGACAGATCTCAAGGAGGTTTGGAGGATGACTGTTAGAGCCTTTGTTGACTCAACTAGGGAGGTAGAACATCGCCAAGGTCGTTCATAGCAGGGTGAGGAAATCTACTGTATAAACGGGATATCAAGGCACATACATAGTGTAAAATATATGGAATGCCAAAATCAGTGATGTTAGAAGTCATCTTTGCTCTATGCAGATGATGTCTCCTTTTAGCTTGACTGTAAGACGACCTGCAGTGAACACCGGATGTTTTATAGCTAAATGGGATGATTAAAATGAGCATTAGCTCTTTAAAGTGAGATGCCATTGTGGCCTGAAGTTCCCTTGGTGGAACAGGAATTGTTGGACAACCGAGCTGCTTTGCCACAGAAAGCCTGACCTGATTTCAGCTACTTACTTAATTGCAATAATGACATTAGATTATGAAAGCTTAATGTTATGCCACTTTTAGAAAAATCATACAGATTTCCAACATCTCCAGACTTTTGCTTCCGCTGTATATTTGTATGTGTGCAAAGCCCTCATTGTCTTCTTGGATACTAGAGTGGGGGCAGGTTCTTGCCACCAGCTGCAGGAATCAAAGAAACATCAGCTCAGTAGATGCAGCGGTTACTGTAAAATTAACCCTTTCCATCCCCACTGGAAATATCATTCTCCTGACCCTTCCTTGTTGAAGAGTTATTGGATGTATCCCTCCCCTTAGTGCTTCCTGAACACAATGGGTTAACACACAGACTTTCTGTCTTGGCAGCAGTCCCAGACTAGGACATGCCGCTGCATGTGGAGGTGCAGACTGCGAAACATCTGTATGGTAGCAATCTGACTCGCGTTCACACACTAACACACATTTTGCAATACTGCATGTGCAAAAACAACCACAAATCTTCTTTCTCGCTTGTGTTTTCTCATAATTCAAGATAAGATAAAAGCATGACTCATCAATTTCAAATCTGATGAAAGAACCCTCAAGCTTTCATTGTGCAAACTGATAAGTCATGTGAAACTAGAGACTCGAGAAGCTTCTCTAAATGCCAAGAAATTAGAAACTAAGATGCTTGCGTTATCTTTATTTGATGAGGGATTAAAGTGGCCAAGTTAAATACCTGTTTGTATTTCGATCGTCTCCTTTAAATAAATGCATGTAAAAGACACGTGTTTTGTTATTCTCACTAGTTTCCTCTTAAATAGCCGATATTGCAGAGGAAATGGGTTTACTGTTTTTCTTTCAGCATCAAAAGTTAGTGTTAACACCTGCAGTGTCGAGTAAGATATTTGAAAGAAATGCCATCAAACCATATTCCTCCTCTTTTGGTTGAGGCTAGCCGCATTCCTGCTGCTCCAGCCACTGCACCAAGCTACCAGTCTCTTCACTATTTGGATTGGATCTGTTGTCCAAACCAGTCTCTCCACTATTGGAATTGGTAACTGTAATGTTATTACTGAATTTCAAATTATAAACTCTTACACTTCTGAAAAAAAGAAATCTCATTATGGAACATTATGGAATTATGGAACGCAGTACTTGTTACTGCCCAACTCTGTCCACTTGCACGTACCATCAACCAACTCCCTGCCATGCCAACGTTTTATCAACACATTCTCTCCCCAACTCGTCACATACTGACGCTTTGTCAGAACCCTGCTCAATGTTGTGAAGTAAACAAAAACATATGCTTAGGTTCAGGCCTCCTTATCCAAAACAAGGGTCTAAGGACAAGAGGGTGTCATATGCTGTACAGATTGTAAAGCCCCTTGAGGCAAATTTGTGATATTGTGCTATATAAATAAAACTGAATTGACCGCCTTCTCTCTCTTTCACTAGTGTTGCATGGTCTATAACAGGGGCCTTTTGTTTATTTAAGACCCACTATGCCAGATATGCAGCGCGCCACACTAGAGGTGCGGTGCCCTGAAGCAGCCAAGTACATGAAAACCTCAACACTTGAAAGCAGCAGAGAGAAACAGCTGTTGTGTATATGCCTTGCTGGAGTGAAACTGAGAAAACTGAGAGGGGGTATCTCCCTGGTCTACAACACAGTAAATTAGAGAATATCAATATGAAAGACTTGATTTAACTGCATTATTGTTTGCCGCCTGTGAAATCTCTCACCCCATCTATATATAATATGTCTATTTGTATCTCCAACTTGCTGCTGCTCCCTGTCGGAGTGGATTTGTGCCCACGGGGGGTAGAGCACAGGCGGAATTACTACCCTGACCATGCCACTCGACTCGCTCACCTTCTGCTACAGGTGTGTTGTCTGATCTGCTTGTCTGAGGGAGTCAGTTCTCTCTTTGTTCTCTTCCCCCATTATTTGTGTTACTCTTCCAGGAAAGGTACGCCCTGCCTGCGCTGCCAGTAAAGCATCATGTACAGATGTCACACCCCCAATGTCACTCACTAAACTGAGGTTATGGTTCACTGAGCTACAAAAAAAACTTCCCTGAAAGTCTTTATGTCAGATCAGCACAACTTAAGAAGATACAGCACACTTGCCAAACCAGACAAAACACCATTAGAGCAATTAGGAAACATTAGATGCAGTCCTGATAAAAGACATTTTTGATTAGAAGTTTATTTTGGAAATGTATCTTTATGCTGTACAATCACAGGCATCTAAACTTATTTTTCTGGGATTCCTGCCCACAATGATACACAGCTAAACCATCACAGGAACCATTGTAGTGTCTTAACACGCTGTATAGTTGACAGACAACAGTGGGGTTTCCCAACATCACAGGATGTTATATACATGCAGCATCACATCCTGCCTTCCTCTCACTGCTTTACCACATCATATTGAAGAAAATGCACACACATCCAGATACACTTACAAATGCACATTCCCACTCAAAGGATGAGTTGAGTAGGTTCATGTGGTGTTTCAGTTTCGTTTTCTCTGCTACTGTACTTCACCTACTTTCTAGGCTTTTTCTCAACTGCATGTTTGCAGTTCGACCTCGTTGACCTCCTTCTGATCTTCTAGAATATAATGTAGATCATGACCTCTATTCTGTACTTATCTGAAACAGTTGAAAGATTGCTTAGCAGGGCTGTTCCTAATTGGTCTACATTATAATTAGGGCTGTCAATCGATTAAAATATTTAATTGCATGATTGTCCATAGTTAATCGCAAATTAATCGCACATTTTTTATCTGTTGTAAATGTACCTCAGAGGGTGATTTGTCAAGTATTTGTGGCCAAATATGATTGCGTCATGCAAACATATGTATATATTTATTATTGAAAATCAATTACCAACACAAAACAATGACAAATTTTGTCCAGAAACCCTCAGATACTGCATTTAGCATTAAACAAATATGCTCAAATTTAGGGCTGACCCGAATGCTTTGAAACTCCGACCATTGCCATGGTAATCAACCACTAAATCAGTATTCGAATGCTTCGCTTTTGTGTTTCTTTAGCCATGTAATAGTATGTAAATGTATAAATCCCCAAATAACACATGAAATAAGGAATAATCCCACAACATGATTCATTATTCATATTCAAAATTAATTATTATTACTTATTCTCAGATGGATGTCGCTGTTTGTTGTGTGTCGAGTTGCGTGTGGACCGAAGTGCGGCAGCGGCACTGTCCCGGGCACTAAAATGGGGGAGATGGAGACAGACAAACAGACAGAAGAAGATGTCAGCCTGCTGCGCCGTGAAGCTTCGAAGCCCAAAAAAATGTGTTCAGGACAGCTTTACTCAAATCATAACATGGTAAACTCTATGACTTGTACAAAACTGCATGTGATTATCATAATGTGGGCATGTCTGTAAAGGAGAGACTCGTGGGTACCCATAGAACACATTTTCATTCACATATCTTGAGGTCAAAGGACCCCTTTGAAAATGGCTATGCCAGTTTTTCCTCGACATGGTAGTCATAACATAGTTGGTACCAATGGATTTCGTAGGTTTTTTTTTAGCTTTATATTATACCAGTATCTTCACTCTAGCTTTAAAACTGAGCCCGCTACAACCTAAAAATCGCAAGATGCATTAATGCGTTAAAGAAATTAGTGGCGTTAAAACTAATTTGCATTAACGCATTATTATCAAGTTCAATTTGACAGCCCTAGTTGTGATAAAAAGATGACGCAGCTTGTGAATAACATTACAATGGGATATTGCAGAATCTAGAGAGAAATAGAAAACTTTATCCAGAGAGAGAGAGAGAAAGAGAGAGAGAGAGAGAGAGAGAGAGAGAGAGAGAGATGTGTTTCACTCTGTCTGTGTCTGACTCAATGTCCAGTGTGCAATAATGACAGAAGTAAAGCACACTGCAGTGATCAGTGGGATAAGCTCTCAGACCTTCCATACACCCCTCTTCACTCTAATTGACGAGTGTAATTTGATGGCACTCGTAACAGAGTTAGAAAGCAATTAGCGTCATGGCCCATCGGCACAAACAGCGCAGAGAGCCCACCTGTGGGTCACTTTTTAATTTGGTGAAGTGCACAGTGCTTAGCGCAGGACTCTGCCTTTGATATACTCAGTAGATGGTAAATCCTGTTAGCGCTAACTCCACAAACCACCCCGCCGACCAATATCCATCTAATCCGCTGGTTAGGAGCTCACCAAGCCGCACAACAAATTATTAGGGTGTCATCTGGCCTGGGATTAAAAATCCAGACTCCTTCGCATAAAGAGAGGAGAAAAAGTAGAGATGAAAGGGAGGGGAGGGAATGGGAGGGAAGAGGGATGAGGCAATGATGGGGGAGGGTGTTTAATTAAAGCGACTGATCCGTGCTGTTTGTTGAAGGACTAATTGTCTTTCCCCCTGAGGAGGCTGTTTCCTCAAGGAGCCTCTCCAAATTACACTCCAGACGGTAAATCCTTGTTGGTGGGGAAGACTACAGCACTAACTGGAGAGGAAAGAATAATTCAAGGAAATAAGTTTATTTCAAAACAATAATAACATACGAGGAGATTCTCTTTGTTCCATTTGCTGTTCGGAGACGTGGTTGGTCCCCGGCGTCTGTGTTTGTTCTAATTAGGCCAGCGTTGTTGATCTTGTCAGACATTGTGCTGTCCCTCCTTTTCCCCGGGGAGTGTGTTTAACATGTAGTCCCCAGGCAGGGTACTTGACCCAGAATGACCTTTGACCTCTCATTAAACCAGCTTGGGTTTCCTTTCCTAGCCGTGTTCCTCTGGCCCAAATTTTAGACTTTGCTGTCTTTGACTGTAACCCTGCCCTTGAGCAAAACTCCACGTCTCCACATGACATAGTATACAGTATAGTATATATGATATATATATATATATATATATACAATACACGTCAGTAAGTACTTAGTATGCTTATGTGCTCATGAGTTCATTATAATTATTATAATAATTCATTATAATGTGGATCATTTAAAGGGTATAACAGCAGGTTATTACAGTGTTTTATACCAGGATCAACTCTTACTTGATAGAAAAATGAAACTAGAGCTTGATCACTATATGGACATGATATAGTCCATCTTGTAAGCATGTTAAATACCAGAGGTAGTATGGATGCCTAGTGGGGCCCCAGCTAGATGTCTTTACAGGTCCTGACTACCGGGTCCAAATTATATCTCCTTATATTGCCGCCAGTCTTTGTTCTGTGTCAACGTGTCTCATTATCAGCTCTGATCATGACCTGTGCCATAATCATCTCAGGAGAAAAAAAGTGTTTTTTGAGGTGAGACAGAGAGTGTTACATGTGATGTGCAGGGTAATGTAGCAGTGTAATCCTACTCTGACTGCAGCTGCTCATTCATTGGTGAAGTATCATGCTGTTGCCAGTGTTGGTTTGTTTGGATCGACTGCATTTTGAATCAGGTGTAACTTTTTTGGAGAACCAACTTATGGATGTTGGGTGCAGGTAGGATTTCCTTTAGTCTGTTTCAGGTGAGTTCAGATTTCTGGACCTGTGAAGACCTCTAGTCCTGATAATGAACAACATATTCTCATCCCAACTTGTCACATACTGCCAGTATGTCATGCCCCTTGACGTCACTTTAGGTTTAGGCAACAAAACCACTTAGTTAAGATTAGGAAAAAATTATACTAACGTGACGTAAAGCAACTAACATGAAAGGGAGTCTTAACGCACGGGACACAAACGCCTGTCTCCTGGATGAAAGCCTTCCCTTTAGCGTCCCTAACTCCAACTTTAGCTTTGGCGATTTAGCTTCAGCCATGGCTCATTGAGCTCATCATCTGAGGCTGAGTAATGAAGAGGAATTATGGAAAATTAAAAGGAATTTTGAATAATGAGAAGGGAAATACATCTTGACTGAGGACTACGGGAGGTTTGTCATGGTGCAGGCAGACATTCACACATTCACACAACCAAGTTTACAACTGCAAATGAAGATTGTCACTTTTCCCCAAAAATATACGCTGTAACAAAACTCGCACTATCAAATAATCAATACATTGAAGTATGACTGAACTTTGGTTGTTTGCTAATTCAGTTATCAGCATGCTTGACTGTTATTGGATGTAGGTTTTGTAAAAACTCAAATCCTTGTACAATCCACAGGACAAAACACAGGATATATATATATTCCCCTCTTGGGATTATATATATATCCACTAGTTTGGTGCTGACAGATGATCATAACTTTTAGCAGAGTGAACTATACAGTATACTCTCCAACAGGCTAAGTTATTTGTTCAGTCCCAGCACAGCCTCCCATTGGAGTACAGCGAACTGTCACTAGGCAGTCTAAAGCTGTCAGATTTCCAAACTCCACCTACATGGACAAAGCCAAACCTCTGGCCCCCGCTTAACCAAACAACATAGGAGAGAAAAGAACGAGCTGAGAGATCCCACAGCGCTGGACAATGACACAGTGTAGATTGGACATGTGAGTGTGAGTATGCTGAAAGAGAGAAAGCTAACAGAGAAGCCTGTAATAGCTCTCTGTGTTGATGTAGCTGCAACGTCATACAAGTCTGAGTCACAATCCTGTCCTCTCGCCTGAGTTACTAGAGTCCTGACCAACTATTCACATTGATAACATCAACTCATAGAGTTTAAATGGAGTGGTATATTGAAAATACTTTAATATCAAGAGAGTAAAAACCTATTGTGTCCTTTTGTGCATGATGTTGCAAACACCAGCATGTGAAATTAATACTGTACTCCACTGAACATTTAATCACAAACATAAAATGTTGTGGTCTCTAATGGATCTATTCTGTAGCTGAGGTTTGTCGGTGAGTCTGTGTGAGGACATGTGAGTCTACCTGGCACCCTTGCAATATTTCCAGCCTGGACTAATACGTTTAACAGCCAGCTGCAGCCTGAATGGGGCGCAACAGGAAACACATAGCTGTCATCAAAACACACTCTACTGGCCAGGGGTCTTGGTGATAAAAAAGGGCTTTAATTTATGCAGTGATTATGTTTTCATGATCCCAGAGAGAGTTGGCGATTCACTGTCATAGATAGAGTTGATTTATCATTTTCATTTTATCATTTTTTGTGGGAGTGAGAAGGTTAAAAAAAAAAAAAAAAAAAAATCCAGCGGCAACATCTCCATCTGCATTGTAAGAAAGTGAGCAGCGCTTCAACTCTGCATGGAGTGGGAGCAGCAGTCACAGATGGTGAACAAATGTTCTTTTGAGGGAGCGTTGCACAAGACTTGGTTCTTGCACGGCCCAGCAGTGAGCTAGCGTTGCTGCAGATGGTTTAAAAAGCAGCAACTCCAACAAACACGCTCGTTGCAAACACGACTCCTTTCATCAATTTGTGATGCAATGCAGGAGTGGGGATACATGTTTGCTTTATTGCATTTTTCACTTTGTTCGTGGCCAAGCACTCTCCAAATCATTTTACTCATTGATCGGCATTGATCAGGACAGCCTACACATGGCCTTGTGAACAAAACAGGCTCATTATTTCAACATCATCACCCTAAACTCAATTGTAGGAGCTGTTACATGTGCTTTACATTTGATATATATATGTTAATTTGGAATAAATCTACTGCCTGTGTAATTAGTGGCTGTTAGAAATGGCTGCCAGCAGCACTGTGTCTGGTCCACACGTACTGTTTTCAGATATAAAAACTTTTCTATGGACTTCAGTAGGACTACTGCTATTTCCATCACATCTGGGATATTTCATCTCACACTGAATTACAAACCAGATTTTGCTCACAAAATTGCAGCGCAGGCCATTAACACATAATTATGTGGTGTGAATAATGGCTGTGTGTATGAAATACAAGCATTTGGACAGCGTTGACTTTTTTTAGTTTTATGTGTCTTAAAGAAACTGAGAAAATTAGCGGAATATGTCTGGGAATTGCCGGGAAAGGTAGACATTGTCCGAGTGCATATGAGCTGGCAAATATGATTTTGTTTTGACAAAACAGTTGCATTACTTCACAGTACTTACAACAAACATGACCTCTGACAAATACTATTGTGACAGATGTGCCTTCTGTTATCTATGTAGGGACTTACAAAACCAAAAGCAAACAAAACCAATCATCGAGTTGTAGGTGAATCATCAGAGTAACTGTGAAAACCAATTGCAATTGAATCTTCCCTGCCAGGACCTGACCTGCTGTCATGGCCGTTACATTCATGTGAGAACATGCGACGGCTTCTAATGAACGAGTTAAGATTAATAACAAGATTGGACCAGGAGCAGTGGGGGAGAGGGGACGGAGGAATGAAGAGGGTCCAGAAAGGGTTGCCCTTGTGTGCAAACAGTGATGCCCATTGTTACTGTGAGTAGGTGTTCTGGTCTGGATTGGTGGGCCCGGTGCTGTAATTGCTGTTTGGAATGTCAGCCTGGTTAGAGGATGCGCTCGGACTACTGGGTGTCATTGTCCGTGTGCACTCCAACGCCAGAACTCTGGAGTCACGGACCACAATTAAGATTATGAGCTTTTATTAGCCAATTTAGTCCTTATGTCTCCATGGGAAGTGGTGTCCAGCATAGAGAGTCATTTGACTTTTTAACTGGTCTGAATGTACAACAACCATGTGATGTCTATCTTGAGAATTAAGCTAATTCACGAATGCATGGTATACTTATGTGTTTGCACATTATTACATGTTTGTGTGTGTGAGAGTCTGTGAGGGCAGGGTCAGGGTATGGATGCATGTGTGTGCTGAAAAGAAATTGAATATATGTCATACATGTACCTCTATCGAAGCAATACCTGTCACATGTGATGTAGCGTCTAAGACTTCTCATTCAACAGAGATACTGGCTTTAGATACACATAGTGTAGGAATAATGTTGGTACTTTGTCTGCCTTTTAACCTTTACTGAACATTAAATAGTGGTTTGCCTCAGAGTGAAATGTCCTTTATTTGGTCAAACTTTTGTCTGCTACTCAAAGGTGAATCAAACTGTTGTACACAGAAACATTATAAATATAGCTATGACTGTATATGAGTCTAAATTTACCTTGTATCGTCCTTTACCCTGCATGGAGTACGGTATAGAGTACTGTGACTCAATGGCTGGCAAGAGTCCAAGCTGTTGGGATAATAATACACACATTCTCCACGCTTCAGGTAAAATACAAGTGCTTAGCATTTCTTCACTCTTGTGCACACTGAAAACACTAACAGTTTCATTTCTTTCTTTCTTTTTTAAGCTAAAATGGCTTTTGATTTCACAACTCTATTGCGTTTATCTTCCTTATAGACACCAAACAATATTTGGTGATAAGCCTGTGACATGCAACATATTATCACCAACTGGAGCCATCTTATTCCAAATCAAAAACACTATTTCTGTATTAAGTGATGGCTTTAGATTAACATGTAACATTGCTGTGGTTAGACATATTCAGTACGGGACGGGGCGGTGCAATGTCCTTTTTATCTAACTACACATACTGTGGACTTTTGTTTGCAATTTTACCAAATAATAAACCTTTTGGTAGGGCTGCCCCCAATTAGTCGATTAGTTGACTAATCAGTCGTTTTGGTCTTCGACAACTAAGATTTCTTTAGTCAATTAGTCAATTTTTTTATGCTTTTTTCATGCTGAATGACTTACAGCATTTCCAAGAAACTTATGAGCACATCTCTGGTAAACACAAGATTTAAAGTGGTTCTTTTGTGTGATTCTTTGTGTAGAAACTCAGTTTTACAGATCTGTCTATTAAATCAACTGTTAAAACCATTTAAATCATTACATTTTACCAAACAGGGTTTTCCAGTCATAATATATTAACCTATTTTATGTCCTAACCCGTAATTGTTCAAAATACAGACAGTGTTTTCATAATTAAAGAGGACCTATTATGCTTTTGTGCTTTTTCCCTTTCCTTTAGTGTGTTGTATAGTTTTTTGTGCATGTAAAGTATCTGCAAAGTTACAAAGCCCAAAGTCCATTCCAAAGGGAGTTACTCTCCCCCACAGAAACACTGCTCCTGAAGTGCCTGCAATGCCTCGATTGAAGTCCCGCCATTTTTTCCGCAATGTGGTGATGTCACAAAGTAACACACTTTGCATCACGGATAGTTTGGCACGCCCTCAAACAAAGCTGGTTAGAGCGAAGCTGGAGCGGAGTCCGAAGAGTTTGGAGGGTGAAACGAGGTGCAGCAGCACGGCAAGTATGAGAAAAATAAAGCGTTTTTTTAACCCAAAGTACAAGTATGCACCTGAAAATAGCATAATAGGTCCTCTTTAACAATGTGATCAAACGAAAAACTAAATTGTACATTGGAGCCGCAAGTGGAAATTTCCCGACAGTTCTTCAGTATTGCTTGCATTTCTTGGAAAGTTGAGTTAGTTCAGAATTTATTTCGTTGGAATTTAGTTTGTGAGAAATTCACGTGTATCTGACAAGTTGTTTGTCAAAACGTTTTCTTGAGGCTCACAAGCATGGAAATGTACATTAGTGGGTACAGGATTTCCAACTCAGTGGTATCCCCTTTGCATTAATGTATGCCAAGTGTAGCAGAGGCCAGGCACTGCAGAGTTTGTGCTCGCAAATAAGAAGATAGTAAAAGTCTGTCTGTGTGTGTGTGTGTGTGTGTGTGTGTGTGTGTGTGTGTGTGTGTGTGTATGCCATGCTGCCAGAGAGTAAAGGGTATCAATATGTTCTGAAATGCTAATCGCTGCATTGACTCAGAATTATCATCATGTGTTATGTTTGCAATTCCAGAAATTTGAACTTCAGCAGGGTAGTTGCCAAGCAGTTTAGATGCAAATGTTGTGCAATGATGATCTCTCTCTCTCTCTCTCTCCCTCTCTCCCCCTATCTCCCTCTGTGTGTGTGTCTCTGTCAGACGAGCTTGGAGACTCATTGTTCTGCAGGAAATGCTCTCACCATACAGACTGCAGGCTTGTATACTCTAGATTTAACCTTATAACAGCGTCACCAGCATTTAACCAACCGGCTTCCGCTTGCTTTATGTTGAAGCCCCGTTACAAATACAAAATAGACTTTGACAAACGAGATACAGTAGGTAGATAGGCTCTCTCAGAAAAACTCAACAGAGACAGAGTATGAGACAGAAAAAGTAAGGAAGCAACAGAACACTTATCTTTTTATATATTCTATCTGTATCGTTGTTTTGACAGTTTGCCTCAAGCCTACAAGAAGCTAAAAGGTACATTTGTTTGGCATCTTCTGCCTTGAGGCCTTTGGGCTTCCAGACACTGAGGGCCACGGGGGGAAGCAGCTGCAGCTTCTGCCACTCGTAAAGAGACTGACACATATTTACTTGCATACACATGTGGAGGCACTCACTGTCTCTCTCTTCCTTTCAAACACACGCACAAATACACACTCGGAGAGCAGAGGGAGAATGAGATCCTGTGTAATGGATGGTGCAGGTGTGAGGATGTTGCCATGTGGGAATTTCCAAAAGCTGTGAAATATGCAGGCTGTAATGGTAGGGCCAATAGTAGCCTCAGCTTAACAACATGTGTCCAGAGGAAGGGGTTTTTACTGGACAGGCAGCACACCTGCCCTGTAAATATTACCTCACCTCTTTCTCACCTGTCTCTCTGTCATATGTGACTCCATCCAACTCATCCATCTCTACACTGACATTTAAAGTAAACAGCTACTTACAGTTTAGAAGGCATTAACTTTACACTGCACTGTGAATTGGTCACAAGTAAATCATTAAATTAGGGCTGTCAATCAATTTTAAATATTTAATTCAGATTAATCGCATGATCATTTCAATAAATACTGCGATTTGAAAATTGCAGTAGGCCATATTGCGATTTTGATAAAATTTCGATTAACTGTGCAGCCCTATTTAGCAGTGATGGATTTATTCATCAAGTAGATGCTTCTCTGATCTGTTTTATCTGTGCTGTAGGCTGAGAACAGCCCTGACTACCAGCATCTGTGCTCAGCCGCGTCAGTATCTCCCCAGTCTTTCTCATTTCATTAGGAATCACTCAGCACTTCAGAGAAACATTCAATTACGCTCCAATGGTAATTAAATGTTCCTCAAATGAGTTCATTTAAATCATCTTCATTTGGGCTTCGGTCGGGTTTTTTAATGCCGAGCGCTCAACGCGGGGCTCAGATGAACATTAAGCGCCTCACCCACTGGGAGCGTTTGAAGGGCCACGCTCACAATCACAGTCAGATGACATTTTAACCAGCTTAGCAGCGTAACAATTGAGAAGATATCATTATTAGGAACCGATACAGACGGCAGGATTCAAACACACAAAGGCCTCGGTAATATCGGTAATGATATTGGCAGCACAGTGAAGCAAGTGATGCACATTTGCGGGTCAGAAATAGCTGTGATTAAGATAATTCCATAACCTTGCAATTTGAATGTGGCGATTAGTCTTTTTGCCATAAGACCAAATGTGACAATACTCGTGATTACTTAGCTCACTGTGGTAGATTATGTCTGATTTGACACGGGTAATAGGAATGATCTGAGAGGGGACAAAATTCATCCGCTCACGTTTCATCGTGACAAAGGTTTTCCTCATGAAGGTTTAGATTGTACGGCGATAAAAGACTTGAATGTCATCGCAAATCCTACGATTAGAAATGGCTGAAATTCAGGTCCAGAGTTTTAAAGTTGCAGGATATTATGGGAAAGCCCGTAATAAAACTTTGTGCTCTCTCCTTCTGCTCTAATAGGTTTTCTTTCCCTAATCACACAATGCACCGTCAATGTTACAGGTTTAGTTTTATAGCAGCTATTGCTCCAAAAGCTGTAAACTCTTTTCTTGTGATGTTAACTTCTGAGAGGAATAGAAGTGAAAGTGTACTCACAAAAAACAAAACTTTTAATCGCCTCTATTGTGTGCTAAAAGGTCCACCTCCTACCACAATGGCCCAACCCTGTACAGTCCAACATAATAAATGTAATAATTATGTGTTGGTGAAATAACTGTAAATCATTTAATGACCCTACAAGGCGAGAGTTATTTTTAAAAGGGGATTCATCAATATTCTCCAGGGGTACATGAAGAAAGGTCAGAAAATCTCTCATTAGGCTATGGGCATGCGCATGTGTGTACCCCATACGTGCATTTGCGTGGCCATGCATGCATTGGGGAGTTGCTTTGTGTCATTGTGTCCGCTTGTGTGTTCCTGTTTACTTGTTGGTGTGCGATGTGATATCTATGATATCAGAAGAACAAAAGACAAGAGAGGCACCAAAAGCATCCTGATCATCCATCTTTCATCGCTGAGCTGAACTGTCACGCCAGCCAAAGAAAAGAAAGTTGTTACTTTTCTAATAATTATGATAATATCTACGTCTGCATCTCTGTTGTATAAGAGAATAATAAGACTTGAGTATGGCTGCAAAGATTAATCAATTCATCAAATTTTGATGATCGATTAATCAGTCTGAGTAATTTTTTAAGCAAAAAAAGGATAAAATTCTCTGATTCCAGCTTCTTAAATGTGAGTATTTTCTGGTTTCTTTACTCCTCACTGACAGTAAACGGAATATCTTTGAGTTGTGGACAAAACAAGACATTTGAGGACGTCACCTTGGGTTTTGGGAAACATTGATTAACATTTTTCACTATTTTCTGACATTTTATAGACCAAACATCTAATCGATTAATCAGGAAAATAATCAACAGATTAATCGACAATGAAATACCCCCAGACATGAGGACAGATTGTGTTTGGAAACCCTGCTAGTAATTATGCAGCTTTTATCAAACTGTGGTTTAGGCAGGCAGCCATTGCTCTTGTATATCTTCACTGCATCAATGGCCTGTATTGGCATATTTGACAAACACTGTGTTGAATACAATGAAGAGATGGTCTCATTAAGTTCAGTGTAATGACCCTGTAAGTCAGAGATGAGGAATGACTGGGAGAACATCATAGATAAGGTCATATCTGTGAGTTAAACAACAACAAAAACAAAACAATAGCTCACTATAATAGTTTACTTACTATACATGTGGAGTAGTGTGTTATCTTCCACCACTACCACTTCTCCCCCACACACACACCACACCTTTCTCTACACATTTTCATGTGCTCAACAATAGACGATATGTTTTACAAGGCATTTCAGTTATAGGGAGGATAAAAAAGGCTTGTTCTTTCTATTGGATCTCTGCTGTAATTAGCTTGCTAACTCTCTGTAATTGTGAAAATTATACTTTATTGTTAGTGTCAGTTCAAGGCTACGGTAGCTCAAGGGCACAGGAGCAGCTGGGGGGGGAGGTGGAGGCTAGAGACTTGCCAAAGACCCGGCGTAGGAGGCAACAACTCCTGCATACATTGCTGCAATTCCTATTGGCCCGAACTTTAAGAAGGTGGACACAATATTATGAATGCATTTTTGCAAGCCAATAAAATATCCCTGTTAAGTCAGTGTCAAAAAGAAGTGTTGGTAACTTTATGATAATGTTTGTGGCCATATTAAAGCTTCAGAAGGCAGAATATGTTTGGCATCATTGGGCAAAAATTCCATAATAACCTTTCAGCATATTGTAATTCAAGTGTTCTGAGAGAAAACTAGACTTCTGCACCTCCTCATGGCTCTGTTTTCAGGCTTTAAAAAAAACTAGCCCGTGACGGAAGACTTTGGCCAAATATGAATCAATATTATGTTACTGTAATGTTTATTTCTCACCTCAAATGTGTTCAGAAACATCTTGTAGTGTACTGTTTAGCTGTAAAATGAGAAAGTTTGCTCCGGCTGGTGGGCGGTGCTTGGCATGTATAGTGTCAGGATATAGTGATCGTTTTATAAAAATTATCTTTTTTTAATCATATTTGCTCCATTTCTACCTACTGCTGCTTTAAGTAGTATTTATGTTGATTTGTATTATTGCACAAAACACTTTGCTCCTTTCTGTATACTACTCCATTTTAAAGCAGTACAAAAACAATGATCTCTCTTATCTTATCTTTGTAAAGTCTACCTTTGTTAAGTCTAGTAGTCATTGTACTGTAAGTATTTGTTTTAACATTAAGTCATATAAAAAATCAAGCAACAAGCACAACTACAAATGCATGCACCAACACGCAAACACTGGCACACACACATAGATACATAGGTTAACAAGCACACACACACACACAGAGTTAGAGATGAAAGTCTAAGTCGTGTGAAGCATCGAGGGCGTCCACAGGAGATAACCCTGGAAAGCTACCCACCAGTTAATATACCATTAAATTGCCATACACATTAACCTTACACATGACAGCAAACCAATACATTATGTTCATGTGAATGTAATTATGGCTAATATGCAAGCCACTCTGCCAGCTCTTGTGCAATATTGACCAGTCTTCTTCGATTACTCCACATGTGGTGAACAGAAGAGCCTACATCTACAGGCCACACAGTATTAATTAGCAACCATGTTATTTAACTTGACGGAAGTTCAGTTGGAAGGGGAAGTGGAATAAATATGAGAGATTGAACCTCAACACTCTGTGTCACCTCTGGTCATGTGACACTGAGACGGTCTAGAAAACACGTGGGACTCTGCTGTTCACAGCACTGTAACACATTCACTGGTTTACTGCTGGTCCCTCGCCCTCCAGCCACAGATCTGATACCAGCTCGGGGTGGTATACACTATCGTTCCCCAGCCACACAAAGCCCACTAGCTGCAGGCTACCAAATACTTTCCACCAGTGTCAGAGAGGGCATCCAAAATCCACCTCCGACTACAGATCTGCTCCCTTCCTGACCTTGTTTTGTCTGCTCTGTCCTCTGTCGCACCCTTCACAGCCTCACCCTCCTTCTGACTAATGGATATTAAGGTAATTATGACATGGCTGTGCCCACATTCTGTTGGTGGGGTGAAAATTGATATTCCAGCTTTGTTGTTCTCACTAAACTGTTGATGAAATCGCATCGCCCCAGAGCAATACCAGCTCTTCACGTTAGCAGAGATGTAAAGCACGGGTAGCGTTTCTCTCGTCTTCAGCCTGAAGTTAAAAGTGGTGCTCAAACAAAGTGTTTTTTTTCATATTAATAGCTATTTGACTCCATTCTTTTTTTTAACCTGCGTTGCCTGTGTTTGCAGGTGCTATCAGCTTTCAGGTACTCACCAATGCAGACATGGATACAGTAACAGGCTCAGGTTAGGGGCGGCTTACAAAGGTGTTGGAATGTAAAGAGGCTGATTAGATGGCCTTATCGAGCCCTGACTGGAACTGAGCAACCCCCACAGCCACCACACACACACATACACTAACAGACACACACTGACAGACACACACGTACACATACTAACGGACGTACAGCAAACAACTCACTGACCTCTGCTCTTTCCACTCAGTATCGCTCACCAGAATGAGATGAGTTCAGACTGATAGTCTAATCTAAATGACACTCTTCTCTTCATGTTATTGCTCAGTATAGGTTAAAGGGTTAAATTTGTTTACATTTCAAAGTATTCTCTAAGAAGATTATTGTAAGCTATTGGCAGATGTCTTGCATATCTCTAAAAACTTTAACAGAAGTTAAGTGTCACTATAGACATATAGTCAGTCAATACAATGGAAGTTGTATGTTATGCCATCATAAGACAAACAAGCACACACAGGCTACATAGTGTTGGTTAACAACATGTGTTTTTATAGAGCATATGGTCAACACTATGCATTGTGGGGTTTTCCCTTAAAGGAACAGTGTGTAACATTTAGGGGGCTCTATTGGCAGAAAGAAAATATTCTATATTGTATAATCACCTGAAAATAAAAATTGTGTTTTCGTTACCTTAGAATGAACCGTTTATATCTACATAGGGAGCAGTTCCTCTCTTCACGGAGCCGGCCGCCATGTTCCTACAGTAGCCCAGAACGGACAAACCACTGTGTTAACTTTTCCTCCCTGGGCCGAAGTCAATAACGTTACTCACTCCGGAGTTAACCCCGTCACTCCGACTAGCCAATTTCTCAGTGGGACAGCCCCAAGCCCTCACGGACTTAAAGTTTGTAAGTGCATAACGGGGGACATTAAAACTCAACTCTGATTACTATTAAAAAAAGACTTACAGTCCTAACAGTGTCTTATTTATGTCAATAAGCTGACAAGAGGCCAGTGAGAAATTGGTTTGAATCTAGGACCAACAGCATTGACTGACCTTACACCACTACAACACAAAACCAGAAGTTATCTTGCAGTATCAGATCACACTGCAAAAAATGTATATAATGCGTTCTGTAATCTTCAATCATCATTTCAACTCATTCAAAGGCTTTAAATGACGATAAGATGTCCCAAGGAAACTCTTGAGGATGTGTTTTAAGATTTTTCATTTGCAAATTTAAATATTAAATCAACGCCTGATGCTAATTTGTCATTAATCAGGTTAAAACTTGACACAGCGATTTTAAATACACTGGAAATGTACAAGTATTATGTTGTAAAAAAGCTTGCCTTAATTTTGATTTAGTAATGCTGAACTTATAACGCCATATTTGCTACAGTGCTCTAACAAACACACTCTTCTGTTTCTCACGGTTGCTATGGTTTCAAAAACCCACCAGTTTTAGGAGTTACTAAAAAGTCTGTAAAAATGGGATAGACCCTTTTAATGATATTGTCATGTGTCACGTCTCAAACGACCTGCATTGCTCTTCGACCTCGTCACTTCTTCCTTCCTGGTTTGAGAAGTTCTCTCTACAGCGGCCCGGTTCCTCTCCACATAGATCTCTCTCATCATCAATAACTTCAAAGGCACAAAAGCAGCTAAATTAGGTCCGCCACTTTCTTCTGTCATGACTAATGAGCTCTCCCTTCGTTTGTGTATTAGTCTCGCTCGGCTGTGGCTCTACCCCAGGGAACGGGCCACTGCTGTGCCTTCCCGTGAACAGGTAAGCCCAAACAGATGACAAGGCAACAGAATGGAAATAGAAACAATAGGGTTCTATTTGAGTTGTGTTTGAGCCACACGCACAGTGTTGTATTAGCAGATGCATCCATTTACCCCTTTACTGAAACATTCAGCAACTGGCAAGGATACTGTAAGTGGTTGACTTCATTTTTCTGTCTTTGACAAACAGTCTGCTAACATTTCTCCTACACAAGTAGCAGAAAAAAACATTTAATTCTGTATTTCACAATTGTGAATCTAAATTGCAGTAAGATCTGTCATTATGTTTTTTTTTCAAATTTACTGTCAAGAAAAATAAAAGAGAGACTAAAATAAACAGAGATGAAGAAACAAGGAGAGAGAAAAAAATGGACAGCATTTTAAAATTATATACTAGACAGATTACTAAATAATTAGTTATAATTATGTGTAGTAGACAAGCTTTTTTATTATTTACATGTTTCAGAGACCGCATTAGACTGATAAAACCCATTAAATAAACTTTTTGACAGGGGGATGTTTTGGCAAATTTAGATTTGTGTATTTTTCCAAGCAGGATCATGAGATGTATCATAAAATTCAATGAATTAACTTTGTTCTCAAAATAAACAATAACATCTTTTAGATTAATTTTAGATCTGTCATTAAGTTTGTGCACTTACTACACAGTAGCAGTAATGACATCACACAGCCACACAAAACAGAAAACGAGAGTGTTTCCACTAAATTTAAAACAGAAGAAGCTGTAAGACACCATCTTAGCAGCAGTTTTGGACAACCATAGCAAAGTGTTGAACTCCTTATGGTTATGAAAATGTCTGTCTGATTGGCAGGATCATCCTCCACAGCTTTTGGCAGCAGGGACATGACTGATTTGGCCTATCATTAAATAGTGTGCACCCAGGAATCTAAAAATACACATCGTCGCAACGATGAGATCATACACTCGGAGAGAGAGAGACAGACTATGATTATAGGCTTTTGTCACAGGAAAGAAATGGTTATTTGTCAGCACCATGTCAAAAGAGGCCACGAAAGAAATCAACACTCCGACTGGCCAGTGAGATCAAGCTTTAGCGTGGCTTACATCACAGTTTCCCCAAACAAATTGCATTATTATTGAATGAGTAAACTGCCATGTGTCATCAGTTAATTACTAAGGCTTGTCAGTTGATTAAAATATTTAATTGCGATTAATCGCATGATTGTCCATAGTTAATCCTGATTAATCGCAAATTAGTCACACATTTTTTTTATCAGTTCAAAATGTACCTTAAAGGGAGATTTGTCAAGTATGTAATACTCTTATCAACAGTGGGCAAATATGCTGCTTTATGTAAATGTATGTATATATTTATTATTGGAAATCAATTAACAACACAAAACAATGACAAATATTGTCCAGAAACCCTCACAGGTACTGCATTTAGCATAAAAAATATGCTCAAATCATAACATGGCAAACTGCAGCCCAACAGGCAACAACAGCTGTCAGTGTGTCAGTGTGCTGACTTGACTATGACTTGCCCCAAACTGCATGTGATTATCATAAAGTGTGCATGTATGTGAAGGGGAGACTCGTGGGTACCCAGAGAACCCATTTTCATTCATATACTTTGAGGTCAGAGGTCAAGGGACTACTTTGAAAATGGCCATGCCAGTTTTTCCTCGCCAAAATTTAGAGTAAGTTTGGAACGTTATTTAACTGAGCCCGCTACAACCTAAAAATCACAAGTTGCGTTAGAAAGAAGAAATTAGTGGCGTTAAAACAAATTTGCGTAAGCGCGTTATTAGTGCGTTAACTTTGACAGCTGTATTAATTACATTTTGCCATTAATGCAGGTACGGAAGGGAACTCAAACTTAGAGGTATGAATCCCAAACTTAAGTAGTGTCATCCTTGTTGATGAATCCAAGCTAAAATAAACCACTCTAGTGAAACTAAAACACCAGCAGCGAACTATAAGTTGTCTGTTCTATAAATGTATGAGAAAAGCATCACAAGGGTTCCTCCTGTATCCTCCAGCTACAAAACAACATTATTTACAGTGTGGACAACATGATCCACATGCTTAAGCCCATTATGACGCTCTAACTACACAGGATGCACAGTGAATACCCAGACTGCCTCATGTTACTGTTGTACATGAGTCCATTAAAAGTAGGAGACCTCTGAACTGAGATAAAGAGCAATGTACGAGAATGGTTTATATGACTCCGCAGCAACGCCTGAGCCAGAGCTCAGATAAAGTGATTTTTATGGCAGTGGAACATAATATCAGTTTGGATGGAACACCGGGTTCACTGGCTTTCCCTTCCACTGACATGACTTCTTCCACACAGGGTTGGCTCTCTCTCTTACATAATAATGAATAAAGATATGTGTATGTGTGTGTTTTTTTGCAAACAGTATGTTTTTCATCCCTTTATAACATCTTTTATTCTGTGTTTGAAATATTATAGTGATTGAGAGGGGGGATCCCATGCACTGGTGTGTCCAAAAGGTGGCAGTGTTGAGTTTTATAATGGTGCGCAGAGGCATGAGGACAAATCTCCTCAATCCACCTTTCATATTTTCGGTCAGTTTGTCTCTGAAGTTATACCGTTCAACATCGTCCATATGTGGCACAGAACAGAAATATTACATGTTGTCATTAATAAGTGTTTTTTTTTTTCTAGGAGAGACAAACTAAATGTTATATGCTGCTTTAAAAACAACAAAAATACTATAAGAAAAAATGCCTATATATATATATATATATATATAAAGCAGTTAAATACTCTCTATTCAATAAAAGGTGAATTATGATACACTGTAGATTTAGATATATGTATAAATACATCTATCAGTCATTGTGTTCCTCTCCTCTCTATGTTTTGCATTATAATGACTTTAAAGCTTCCCATAATTCAACAGATTTTAAACTAAATAGAATTGTTGCTTCATAAAAAAAAGGGCGATTAAAAATCATGGAAATAGTGGGTAAAAAAGAGTTAAAAGTGTGTGTGTGTCCCAGCTGACAGTCAGCTGATGGCCTTTTGACAGTTGCGAAAAAGTTTGGTTTCTCTCAGGCTATGTTAATTAGCTCCCGGAGTGTGCGACCCTATTGGCTCTTCGTCCGAGTCAATTTCCTATTTGCAGCCTGACGTCAGGGCAGCTACAAATGCTCTTAAACTCATCTGCTGTGTGTGATCCCTCTAAAAAATCGCCCCAACCAGTCAGCAGCGTGCAGAGAGTGTGCTGTGCGTCCACTCCCCAGTACTTTCCGGCTCTCCTCTCCGCTTGCTGCAATGTATTAATGAAGAGAAAAACGCGTAAAGTGTTAAATGTTTGAAACACAAAACCGCCGAAGTGCACATGCTGAAAAGGGACTCCTCTACTCGTGCGCGCGGCACTGCTGTGTCCGTGCAATAGACTCTGCAAAGAAAAACTCCTCTGCAAAAAAAGGACGCACTTTTCAAGACAAAAACGCTTTAAAACATCAAAACTGGCTCACGTTGTTCTTCCCAACCAGCCCTCCAACAGTTTGACAGCTGCTCTTCACCCCACTACTTCTTGGAGGACTGTCAGCAGCAGCAGCAGCAGCAGCAGCAGCAGCAAGAGGATGGCATCAGAGCTGGCAATGAGCAACTCCGACCTGCCCACCAGTCCCCTGGCCATGGAATATGTTAATGACTTCGATCTGATGAAGTTTGAAGTGAAAAAGGAGCCGGTGGAGCCCGATCGCAACATCAGCCAGTGCAGTCGCCTTATCGCCGGGGGATCCTTGTCTTCCACCCCGATGAGCACGCCGTGCAGCTCGGTTCCCCCCTCCCCGAGCTTCTCGGCGCCCAGTCCGGGCTCCGGGAGCGAACAGAAGACGCACATAGAGGATTTCTACTGGATGTCCGGTTACCAACAGCAACTGAATCCAGAGGCTCTGGGTTTCAGCCCCGAAGACGCGGTCGAGGCGCTGATCAACAGCAGTCACCAGCTCCAGCAGTTCGATGGCTGCTACGCCAGGGGCCAGCAGTTCGGTGCCGGGGCTGCAGCCGGAGCAGGAGGCGCCATGGCCGGGGAGGAGATGGGCTCCTCCGCGGCGGCGGTGGTGTCGGCAGTCATCGCCGCTGCAGCCGCTCAGCAGAACGGAGGACCACACCACCACCACCATCATCATCACCACAACCAACACCACCACCAGTCGCCTGGAAGCCAGTCCAACAACGGCACTTCTTCTGGGTCAATTCACGCACACATGCGCCTGGATGATCGGTTCTCAGACGACCAGCTGGTCAGCATGTCGGTGCGGGAGCTCAACCGGCAGCTACGGGGGGTCAGCAAGGAAGAAGTGATCCGGTTGAAACAGAAGAGGAGGACCCTTAAGAACAGAGGCTACGCGCAGAGTTGCCGGTACAAGCGGGTCCAGCAGAGGCACGTCCTGGAGGGAGAGAAGACGCAACTCATCCAGCAGGTCGATCATCTAAAGCTGGAGATCTCCAGGCTGGTGCGAGAGAGAGACGCGTATAAAGAAAAGTATGAGAAGCTCATCAGCAACGGCTTCAGAGAAAATGGATCGAGCAGCGACAACAACCCTTCATCACCGGAGTTTTTCATGTGAGTCCCGACATTATCACCGTGAAAAAAAAAAAAAAAAAAAAAGAATATCAGATGGGGTTACTCACTCACAACCTCAGCTTACAAAAAAGTTTTTTTTTTTTCATTTGGCGCAAATGCCTTCTATAGACCAAGAACTAATTTGTCAACTTTTTTTTTTTTTTTATACATTTTTAAAAACGTCTGCGACTGTTTTCTTTTTTTATTTGGAGGGCTTTTACGTCAACTGTGTTTTTAATTATGGAGAGGCATATTCAGAAAACTTTCACCTTTGCTATCACTATATTATAGCCTTGTTTGTCAAGATTTTTTTTTTCATCGTTGTTCATTCAGATTTGCAGTGTTTTGAGTAAAATGTGATTTTTTTTGAAAGTTGATCCAACTTTAATGCTGAAAGTGTGCATGCAAAGCACTGAGTACATGAAGTTCATCAACTTTCCCTTTTTTTCATCATTTTACTTTGAATTCAAAGTGTACAGATTCCTGTCAAAACTGCATCCATCGACAATGTGTTTTTGGTCTTTCTTTTTTTTTTTTTAACCTTTCTTTTTTTTTTATATATCTGCCAAACTTGGAGGATTGCGAGCCTGCCGTTTTGACGCCACCTCATCTCATTGCTTGCTTTTGTGTTGAGCAACAAAAGACTATATCCATTACAAACTATTCATTGTTTTTTTATTATAAAAGAGATGTCTTATTGAACTCCCCTGCATGCTGGACATGTATGGTTTTTTTTTTTCTTTCTGTGCTTTTTTTGAAGATGTCCTTCTTTGTCGGATGACTCCAGCATGGCATTCATACTTCATTTTATGGCCTCCTCACTTTTTTGGGACAGCAACAAAAAAGTGACAAGACTCCCCCCCCCCCCCACCCCCCTCTTGTACAAAGTGCATTTCAGCTGTGTTGAAGTGCACCACCAGCGGCTGTCATTAGGCTGCAGTGAATGCGCTAGAAGCATTCCTGAAGGAAGTTGATCGGCTGGAGGTTAGGGGGGAAAGAAAAACACTTCACTATTAAAGGAAATCACCGATCCCTTTCCTGGAAGTTTTAGTCCTATATATTGTTATTTAAAGATATTCCACTCTGCATTTGACAACCATTTTTAATTTAAGTACAAAGTTTTATAAGTTGCAAAAAGATAACAGGTTGAAGCATTTATTATAGGGTAATAATAATAAGGAGATTGCTGCACAAAAAGTATTTTAACAATGTTTTTTTTAGAGGAATTGGCTCGTCTCCAGGTGATATTGTGCAGTAAACAGCGCTGTGTGGCAGCATGTGCTTCAAACACAAGTGTGAGAGCTCTTTTCACTATTCTATTTCAAACAAAGTATTGTTGGAGAAGTCAAAGTAAATTGTTTTTTTTTTTTTTTTTTTAGACATGTGTGTCTTCAACGAACTGAGGTATATTTTGGACTGAAATGCACTAAACAATTCTCATCATGTGGAAGTTATAAAGAAAAAGTTAATATTCTCTTCTGTTACGACTTAATCGTAACACTTTTGATACTTTATTATCAGCTCGGGAGAGATTGTTGTTTTGTGCAAAAACGAACTCAATATTTGCAAAGCAATAAGAATATTATTATAATCAATAATGTCTGGACATTGTTTAGATGGTCAGGGATTGACACCCTGCATGTACAAAAAACGAGGGAGTACCATTCGCCAATAAATCTTGAAAGTATGTTAATTAATCTTTCATCTTATATATAGTATATAAATATATACATTTTGCTGTGCAAAATTATTTCACTCACTAACCATATGTGATGTTCATATGTGCTCGTTTTTTTCATTTCATACAATTAAATGATATGCAATAAATGTATGTAATTGTCCTCAATAAGTTTCTCACTTTTCTTTTTGACTTGTCGTGAGATTTTTTTTTTTGCTTTTGTGATAGGAACACAATGAAACTATAGAGTCAAAACTACACATATTAACACTGTTTATATTTGCTGTTGTCGCCCTTCTTAATGTGTTTTTCCCTTAACGCTAAATTAATAGCGGGCCACCCTGAACGAATCAGAAGCATCGTTTTTTTTTTACAGTTATCCATAAATTTGCACAAACCGATAAAGCAAAAAAATTGCAATGTATTTCAGGGTGAGACACTTCCTCCATTTGGACCCGTGTGCTGCATTTAATAAATCCGGTGTTAGAGATAAGTTGATGAAACCAAAAGCAAAGATTGGCCTACATTTGACTGCACTATTGTCTGATACAGGTTACTTTTTTTCTCTCTATATAAAATCCCCAAATTAACTGTGAATGAAAAATCCTTTTCATATAGTTGTTGCCATTTTTCTTTTCAACTCCATTTCCATCCTAAATCATCTTTATAATCAAATCATTATCTAGAATGAAATAATATGTTATTTAAAATATTTAAGTCCATGAGTTACGCCCTCCTCCATGGAAGCCCAATACGGTTTAGTACAATATAATTACATTATGTTAATTTTATTGTAGTGTGTGACCAGTGATTAGTGGATGTGTGTGAGTGTCTCTCTCTCTCTCTGTCTGTCTGTGTGTGTGTGGGGGTGTGTGCATACATGTCTGTGAACTTAAAGGTGTGAATATGTGTGTGAGAGTGTGTAGTACAGTATATGTGAGCATGACATCTCTATGTGGATTTCCTGTGGCTGTGCATTTTCCTCTGTTCGCTCCTTTTTTCACATTTCTTGCTTCCTGTGATCAGTGTGTGTGTGTGTGTGTGTGTGTGTGTGTGTGTGTGTGTGTGTGTGTGTGTTGTGTGTCCGCTGTCTGTGTTTTTCAGACACTGTGTGCTCACTGTCATTAGCCTGTCATCGTTTGGCTTCCCCGATTTCACCCCGCTTTATCCTGTTTGTCAGTGGGCCTGGAGCAGACTTGCTCTGGGAGAGGGTGAGGGCACAGCCATGTCAGGCATGTGAGGGGGCGCTGGAGAAGGTGCCAATGTGAGTCAGCCGCTGCGGTGGGCAGAAAGAGGGTCAGCGTTGCTCTACTCAAATCGTGCATTACAATGGGTGTTTAGACATCTCATTTGGTCTTATTTCAACATAATTTTCGCACTATACTGGTGCACTATAACTGAGAAGGCTACTTTTCTTTTCTGAAAAGTTCTTAAGTTCTGGGACAAGGAACAGCCTCGTGGGCATCTTGTTTCACTGTTCCAGAACAATTTGTTTGTTGAAACAGGAAGACCCATGAGCCAAAATCCACGTAGAAGAAGGTTTCTGAGGACAGATTCAGTCTGGATTTGTCAGCTTTTTGCAACACTTTGTGTGTGCAATGGAGGATACACACAAAGGGCACCTTTCATAAAAATTAACCACACTGTCAGTTTGTGAACAAAAGACTGAGTGATTAACTGTTATTCTAGATGAGTAGTCTTTCATTCATTCAAATTTCATACTTTTTTTTAAATTAACAAAAAAACACTGTGTGCACCATCTGCCAGGGATGATGTGCTGCACAGCTCGTCGAGAAAAGAAAAAGAAAAAAAGAGGCAGTTTGAACCCAACACTTGTATCCCTCTCTGTTTAGTGTGATTTCCTCGGAGGTGCGTGCTGCTGCTGTGGTGGCTGATTTGCCCAGAGTGAGGGGAGAGACTGAGACAATAGTCAGGCTTGGGCTGAATTAAATGATTTTGCTGATGATTAATAGTGGTGTGGGCCACTGGCTCCTGCGATGTAGAGATGATAAATCGTGAGTGCAGCTCCGTGCAGCTGTGCCAGTGTTGGGTCTTAGCATGCACACACCACGCAATTTACAGCCAAGCCGCTCTCCTTCTTCCTCAATTTATCTAATTACATCTATTTGATCTAAGCAGTAGCGCTGCTATATTTTGATATTTCATATTAACCTAAAAAAATTTATTGAATGACTTCGGGGAGCATAATTGTTTGCCTCTGCCTCTGTATGTCTCTGTACTTGCCATTTCAAAGAGAGACTATTTTGTTCTGTATTTAGAAGCTTCTCTAAAGGCTGTGCATTGGTGTGGTGGGCTTTTTGATGTGTTTAGAGTGGCATGTAAAAAATGAAAAATTGGTTTCTGTTAAAGGCTGTCCTGTTAGACTCTTTAGCTTGTTTATTTTGATTGTTTTCTCATTGGGATAGACCAGTTAGACCTCTAATGTCCATGCACTAGAACTGAAAACACACTCACAACACGGAGACTAGAAAGGAAAACACACACACACACACACACACAGCAGCACAAACACAAATGCACAGACAAACAATAAATGGCCCTGCATATATTTACCACAGCCTTTTGTTTCACAGCACGATGCTCTTTGTGTTTCTCTGACATTTATGAGATTCAAATACTTCAGTCTCCGAGCATAAATGACATTTGCGTGAAGACAAATCTGATTTGCAAAAGATGTTTCCCGTTATATCTGTGGCACCAGTGCGCAATGGTTATGTAAGTGATAAATCTATCGATTTTCCAATGATGCACTCGTATGGAACGTTGGCGCTATGCGGGCTGACAGCATAAAATGCAGCACGATGTTCACTCAAGTAGCAGTACGCCAGTCGACAGACCCAAAAATAAGAGCTGGTCGGGGGTCTGAAAGCTTCCAGGCTTTAGATGGTGCCAGAGGAAGGGCTTGAGAGGATCTGTTGTTGTGTTGCTGTTTGTGTGTGATTCTGCATCTCTTAGCTCACGCCTGCCTGTGTGCGAGGTCGATTTAGTCCCTGCATGGATAATACGTGTGCTTTTATGTGTGTGTCTGTGTGAGTATGTGAATATGTGTGTGTGTCTCTTGTCGTCTTTTGGAGAAGAGGATGAGCAGAGGTCAAAAGTTACGGTGCACAAGGCTGCTCTCAAAGTCATTAGAGTAATCCCTGCCCTGGGGAGCTCAAGCTCATTTCCTCTGCCCAGAACCCACTGAATGAGATGTACATGCACATCCGACATGGTACAGTACACAGTAAATTCAAAACGAGTCACTGCCAGTTTTTTTTTGGTTTTTTTTACCCATTTCCTGTATTTCACCACTGTCTTAGAGAGTTACACTCACGCAGCAAACTTTTTTTTTGTTACTACACAAGTATGTTTCTGAGGATTGGAACAAAATCTAATTACTTTAACACAAAAACAACTTTTAGAAGAAGTGTTCCTTGTTTTTGTGTGTGTAATGTTATTAGGTAATGTGTTAAAATAACTTAGTTTCTAGTTGATGACTCATATACGGTAGGTCTGAATACACAAAAAGGTGTTAATGTACTTACATGTATGCAGCACAAGTGTTACCGAAAATATGAAGAACAGGGCGGAAGCATTGCAGGTTTAGTTTCACGCTGCCAAATACTTTCTTATTTTTTTAATCCCATGTAGCTGAACAGAAAAAGCCACTGAGTCACTGTCAAGTGGAAATAGGGATGATAAAAGCAAGGCAGCCTTTGTAGTGGTTTAACTAATCACAGTGGTATAATGAGCATTGTCCAGTGGTGTTCGTGGCAGCCACGATGATCACGGACAGCAGTTCATGTTATTCTCACACCCACATCATTCAAGGATTGTATTGTGGGTGATGCAAAGACACAATAAAGCAACCAGTGGTACTAAAGCAAAACACATTGTTCCTCCTATTAATATCCTCTGAGCCAGACTGGGCGTGCTAAACTGGGATTCTCAGTGTCAGTCGTGAGGTTACACTTTAATTAAGGTTAAAAAGAACATATACAATCTAAAAAATACCATCAGTTCTTGAAGAAAATATTTTTTAATCCTCTCTCTCATAGTGCAATGAAAAAAACTTGGATATGCTTTTTATAATTTATTTTTAAGTTTTTATTATTATTATTTTTATTTTTTTAAAAACATTTTTCACTTGTTTTTCTACTTTAAAAAGAAAGAAGTTGGCAGAGTAAAAAAAAAAATATTTCATATAATTTAATTTTAGTGTATGTATTTCAAAGTTAGGATTTTGTAAGATTCATTTTTCAGCAACAAACTTTTGATGATTTATGAGTTTGTTCTGAAAAAACAGCAATGCAGATAGAGGACATACTGGAAGTTCAACAGTAACAGTAGTCAGGTGTCTCAGCACAACCAGGTGGCATCCACATCTGTGAATGTGACCAGATTCATAGCAGATACAGAGACTTTACTGTGTATAACAGAGAGGTCGGGACAGAAACACTCACTCCGTCAGAATTAAACAGACATCAGGGATCAATTAAGCTGCTTATTTCATCAGAATACGCTCTGCTCTTTCTATACATTTCTTTCTTTCTTTGTGGCAGAAAGTCTCAGTGAGCTTCAAATAGACATTAAGCGGATACGTGCGGTGCCATTAGAGGGTTGTCCTTGAAAGACTGGCTGCAGGTTATGTTGGTAATGAGGTGGTCGGGACTTGCTGGGGTAATTTTATATGTCTGTAAATGGACCCAAACCAAGAGCCTGTGACTTAAATAAATGCAATACCATCTTTCAGCAGTCCCTTTGCACAAAAGGTGAGGAAGTAAAAAAAAAAAAAAAGTCTTTCAAAGTAGCATACATTTTTAAAATTTCTACAAGTAAAACCCAGATACAGTTTATGAGCAAAAACACAGTTTCAATCCATACATCTTAGGTTTTATAGACATTTTAAATGATATTTTATTCATAAAGCATGCTTTTAATGAAATGTAGAGCTGCAGCGGAGCGATGCATATGAGAAACACTTTCAATGAAGGTTTAGTCAGAGAAGAATGACCAATACTCAGCTACTGTATTTGTTTTTGCATTGAGAGTATTCTTGATTCAACTCTCTCCAGTATTTGTTAGTGCAGAGGCCTTTTTGTCTTTTTTTCCAACATACATCCTCACCTTTTCAGCACTGTTAACATCGTTTTTAAAAATCTGTGACTCTAATGAAAGTTTACACTTTGTGATTTAGATGCAAAGACTTTTTTTTCTGCTGCGGTACTAACATCATCATGCTGCATCGCTGCTGTTTTTTCTGCAGGTTCTATATACTCCTGAGTTATGTGGCATTTATTTGAAAATCCACTGATTTGAAATTCCCTTCACTGCAGTATATGGGCATTTCCACAACTATCATTTTCCACAGCATTTTAAAGGAACACTGCTTGTCATCGGAAAGCTAAGAGCTAAGCTAATGGTTTTACTTGTGTAGCAACATTTATTGGGAATATGAATATTGGACTTGCCTCGAGCAACATGCTTACTCGTGTGTGTTTTGACGGTGGTGCTTATGAAAGTGTCCATCATGAGGTAGGATGTCGGACACCAACATGCTCCACTGTTTATTTGTCTGAATGATAAATTCCCTCCCTTTTAGATCAATTAATTATGTAATTTAATGATATGAGCAGAAGTAAAGGCCGTTGCGTAGAACTCCTTCGCCTTTTCGGTGTGACGGCACTCTGTATGCTTCGATATTTTAGTTTTGTCTCTTGTGGTTACAGTGTTTTGATGCATGGGTTCTGCCTGTAGAATCTATTTGCATGCAAATTTTTTACATTTCCCTCCGCATCAAACGCTTACTATGATACATGTACTGTGTTTCACCAGACAGACAAGGTGAGAGTGAATCTCGCTCGGAATGGATCTACTTGTTTCTTTGTGATTGTTTGTGTGTGTGTGTGTGTGGCAGAGAGTGACAAATGCAGTAGAAGAAACAGAGAAGAAGACAGCATGTGTATTTGCCTTGATATTCATTTATCTATTCTTATATGTTTTTTGCTTCTTTAGGTCCTCGAGAAAATTCCTCCACCTGTGATTTCAAGCCCCAGTCCTCCGTGCCCTCGGCTCTCTGAGGTAAAACACCATTTACTTGATCTCTCTCAGCTTTTTTTTGTTTTCCTTTCCCCTATAATTTCATCTTCATAACAGTGAGTGAAGTCATATTTGTAAAACCAGCTTTAAAAAAGCTGTATAAATAATATCAAACATAATCATAATATGCAGAATTATTACTGGTCCTGTTGTTTCCCTATTATACACCTACACAATGAAATCCATATTAATTATTCATTAATATTAGACTCTCATATTAAATAGAGAGAGGATACAGTCACCACATATATTATCTAGTGTTTTATATCATACTGTAATGCTTCCATAATGGATACATAATGCACCATAGTTTGTCAATTCCTATTCATATGCTAAAGAGCACACACCTTCTTTATGTTGCCAATATCTCTCTCCATCACATCTCTCTCCATCGCCTCAGTGTCGTAACTTTGCAGAGCATTTTCCCACCTTATTTAATTCCACAAACACACAACACAGACATGACGTTCTCAGTCGTCCTCGATCACCAGCACAACCGGCACATTATAGCCACTCATTCAAATGTAAATCACATGTTCGGATTTTGTGTGAAATAGGCAGAGAGAGTGTCGGACAGCAGGAGAGAGGCAGAGTGAAGAATACGCTTCTGGTCCTGAAATCAATTCACAGAGACAGAGAGGAAACTGGGCAAATGTATATTGTAAACCCAATTGTTCCTGTAATGGCTTCACTGATTGTTCCATACGCCGTGATGTGCTTGGTCATGACACGTAAGGATGAGAGAAGGTTTGAGTATTCATGACTTTGGACCTCGGTGAAGCAGAATGTATGCATGTATGTGTGTGTGTACATGTACTTGTATCCAGCGTTATTTACTTGATTGTGTCTAAGTGGGGCGTGGGATCAGCAGCTGGCCTTTCTCCAGCTCCACTTAACTTCAGGAGGGGAAGCAGGACAAAAGCCATCAGGGAAGACAAGGACAAATCATCTTTAGATGAAGTGTTTTAAGTGCTCTGATTCTCCTCCCACGTCATCACTGTGAATTAGGTGCCCTCTGCTCGCCGCTGAGGGGTGTAGAATATAAACAATGCCAAGGGAACGGATGTTAAACGAATGAAAGTGGAAAACCATGAGGGTGTCTATCTTAGTCAGCCTCGTAAATCTCAGTTCCCTCGCCACGCCGCCGTGCTATACTGATGTTGCGCTCTGACAAGCTGCCAGCCGAGCTCAAGAGTGGCTGCGTGCGGTGTGGTCTGGTCGATCCCGCTCTTAGCAGTTTCAACCGAGGCAGACGTTGCAGGCAGAGCCGTGTCTTTGTTTTATGCAAATCCATGCATATGAGGAGGGGGAAGGGGGTAAGGGTGGGGGCGATGAGCAGTCTGGCCACGTAGCTCCAGGAGGACAGGCTGAGTGATGGAGACGGAGAGCCAGGTCTCCGTGTCCTTGCCTGGGGAAAGAGTGTCCTGACTCCGGCCTAGACGCCACCAGGACACTGTGTCACTGCGCCACCTACGCAAGAGAAAAAATAACTTTCCAGCCACACATGTATTTACACTGTGAGATGTTGGGATGGCAAGGAGATAAAGAGAGGTTAACGTTGGTATGAGGCTGCCAGTGTGTCTCACCTGCGATTGGTGTGTGTGTGTGTGTGTGTGTGTGTGTGTGTGTGTGTTATGAAGGCAGGCACACCTCAGGGGTTCGCCATGCAAAGAGACACTGGAGTTCAGAGCCCAGCAGGGAGTTGAAGGACCCAGAATATGCTGACAAAGATAAAACACCAGGTGTGTGTATATGCACAGTAAGTGTGTGAAAGAGACGGTGAGAAAGAGAGCTGAGTGCAAATATAGATTGGGGAAGCAGGCTTGTGTGTGTTTGTTTGTGTGTGTGTCTGTGTGTGCGTGTGTGTGTGTGATCGCGTACTGTAACAGGTAGGCCAACAAACATGTGGCCAGTGCATGGCACGGTGGTTAAGGTGTAACAGTGACACCCGCACACCACATCTAGTCACAACCATCCATGTATTCTGCTTCCTTCTATCAGTGTAGTTCATCAGCGCAGTAAATTACGTCCCGTGAATGTTTTCTAAACGGTTTTGTTCCCCTCATCCTCTCTCTCGCTCAGCCCTCCTCAGAGCTGCGTGCTAACGGTAACGCTTGGTCGGAGGCTCTCCTATCACAGAGAGCTCTATTTCTGGGTGCCAGGATGTTGGTCTCAGTCATCGAGGGCAGATGAAATCGATCCAGATTGACCTGTCATGTGGAGGAGAAAATGAATGAGATAGAGGAGGGGTGCAGAGGCCATAGCGAGAAGGCGGGGGGGGCAGCGGCGTAGAAGTACAAAAACAACCTCCTGCTCCATATGGGTCAAAAGTCGAGGGATGATTTATTCAAGACTGGGTGTTCTCCCCCCACCACCCTCCTCCTCCTCCGCCTCCTCCTCTCTTCTCCACCTGCCTCTCGGAAAGGAGTGAGAAACTGGAGACTGCTCAGGAGGAGCTGACTATATTTAGCATTGGTGACCAAAGACACTGTGGTCGAACTTTAAAGTTAAAAATATAGATATCCATGTACAGTGAGATGGGCATGGTTTGCGTCACCAAATGGCACCAGCAAGAGTTTCTCAAAGAAAGATTGCAAAACAGCTTTGGGTGCTTCTTCATCAGAAGACTGTTTCATTGTCGTTACCATTAATACTACAAATGATGAAAAATTCAAATGTGTAAGCATAAACATAAGACCTAAACAATAAACTCACATTTTCCTCCTGATTGTGAGAATGATGCTTTCCTAGCAAAGCAAAGAAAGAAAGAAAGAAAGGAAGACAGGGAAAGATTTATGGCTGCGTTTGTATGTGAAGTGGTACTAGATTTAGCCCAGTGTGTTTGGGCAGAGCTCCACTTTGCTAATTATTTTCCCGTGGCAGAGTTCTCAGCATGGCGCTCCTCTCTCGCTCTGAGAAGAGAGGCTCAGCAGTAAGTGCTTAGTCAGACCTGCTCTGGGTGTGAGATACTGTCGGGTCTCTGGTGGACTGTTGGGGGGGGGCGGAGCAGCGTGGGACCGAGCCATCGCAAGGGCGAAGGCTTCGAGGAGAGGGCAGGGCCATCATCACCCATCAGTGAAAGGAAGGAAGGGGTGTAAAATACTACTGTTGGAGACAGTGAACGAGAGCTCTGTATTGTATCTGCCTCAATCCTCATCATCATGTGGTGATATCGCTGTTAGAGCTGGTAGTTTGCAGAGATTGGATGCAGAGTCCTAAAGAACCCAGTCGTTGTGGACATAGCTTGTGTATAAGTCTCTAAAGCGGCAGGATCTACTCATGAGCTATTAGTAAAGGCATGGACTTAAACATATCATCGTTATAGTTTCTATTAGGGCTGGGACGATACTCCGATTCAATACTATCACGATACTTGGGTGCCGATTTATTGCGATTTTTGTTAACTTTTTTACCACTAGACCATGGGAAAAAGGTAAATCATTCACACTAGGGACTTTTACTTTGGAAAATATCTAAATGAATACAGTGAAAAGATTTTCAGCATGTATGTAGTCAGAGAAGTCCTGTCAGCTCCATCAGAGCCGTTTGAATGCATTTCACATAAATGTCAGTATATGGGTGCTCTACAGTTGCAGCATCGGCCGATTTGACCACGGAGATGCGAGTGGCGGCTGGCTTGACCGCATGATACCACGATACGATAATGTTCCCTGTCCACTACAGAGTAAGCATGCAGCTTTAGCCGTGATGTCTCGCTCTGCTTTTCCTGGCAATGTGTGAAACCCAAAGTATTCCATACTTTACTGTATGTGTAGTGTTTACCACTTTGGATTTAAAATGTGTGGGTGCAGGTCGTATCCACGCAGACCCTCTGCCATTTTCTGCTTTGTCGTTTCGGCTCACTGCGGCCGGCTGCGGTTTGTTTTGGTTGACGTATACAGAAAGGATTTGACGTCACGTTACTCAGACTACAACAATAAAAGCTCTAACTTCCTTCTACCTCCGCATGGACTGAAATTTAATTGAATATATTGATTCTGGCATTAAAAAAATCTATTTCAAATTCGTAAAAAAAAAAAAAATGCAATACATAGGTGAATCCCCTAGTTCCTATACTGCCTTGATGTCTGAGCCAATCCCTCAGTCCAGAAGGAACTGTCTGCGTTCTCTCTATTTATACTCCAATGTCAAACCTGTCTTTCTTTCTATCTCTACCTCGTTTTAGAGTGACACACAGCTCCTCCTCTTCTGTCTGCCCCGCTATCCTCCAAATGACTCTCCTCCGCCTCCTCCCAAACAAACTTAGCTTCCTTCCCCTCGCCTCTGTACCCAACATCACTCCCCCCACCCCCCCGCCTCGCCTCTGCCTCACACTGCACCTGCTTCCCTCCTGCTCTCTGCTCTGCTCCCTCTCCAAACGTCACTTTCCCCCCTTCCTCTCCCCCTCCACTCCTATTCTCCCCCTCGTTAGCTTGATGAATGGCTTCACTGCAGGGAAAGTGCTGATTTTCATCCCTCTGTCTGATTTCTGCTGGCTGTTATTAATTTCAAACACTCAGAGAAAAGCAAGTGAGTCAATAAATAAGGAAATGAACACACTTCATCCTGCCATACAGCGGCTCTCACAGTCATTCACCCAGGATGCGGGTCCTCTGTGGAGGCCCAGCCTGCATTTATACTGATAGAGTTCAACTCCACTCTTAAATCACAACATGTTCCAGTATTTTTTACAGTGAGGATAAAAGTCGGCCGGTACCAGTGCATCATATCAAATGTTTCTGGAGTATCTTGCCTCACTCAGACAAACAGGACCAGAGGGAGGCAGGATGGTACAAAGTAAATAGCTCCGAAGAGACCTGCAGCGTCCTCTCTCATCTTTCATCTTTCACTCCAGGTGACCATTTAAGAAATGTATACAGAGGGTGACAATGGGAAGAGATATAGAGGAGATGCAGGGTTAAAGAGAGGCAATGAGAAGCAGCAGCCTAACAGAGTTATTGCTGCACATTAAACGATGCTGTCCACACAGTGTGGCTAGGGCTCTATGTCTAAGTGCACATTACTTACATTCCAGGCTTAATGCATTGTGCTTGCCCGTTAACATCAAACACAAATAGCCTCCGAGGCGATACAATCCTCTCACTTCCGTGCTGTCAGACAGGAGCGCTTGCTCCAAAAGTTGTTATTCTCTCTTTTATGTATTTAATTAAAATGAGTTAGGATGTCTAATCAAAACTGGATCGCCATAATGCATGCACAGACACAGGAATTAAAGCCGGAGATATCATCACGCTGTTTACAAAGTGTTAAGACAAACAGTCTGGTGGAGTATCCTATTAATACATGTCTGAGACACATACACATGTCCTCGGTTGTGTGGTCTGCGCTCGGCAGCGACAAGGCTTATGTTTCCCTTGGCTCAGACAATTAAAACAATATTTGGTATCACATTAATAAACATACAGATTTTATTAAGGCCAACACTTCCTTAATTTGCTGGTATGTCCCTGACGCCTCACTAATTTATTGATTTCAGCTTCCTGTCCTACTGAATCATCGCACAGCACGAATATGTCTCTGTAAAACAGTTATGATATAATAAATTAAATGCAGGTGACTTGCATGTATATAATGTACATCACACTAGGTCTAGAGTGAAAGTGAAAGCACTGCCCTTTGACCTTTATGTTTAAAAATGTCTGGATCTTTAGTTTATACAGACAAGGAAGCATAATTTCATAGAGAAAAATGTGTAGGTCCGAAGAAGTAGTGTGTTTAATTCTATTTTGTCAGTATTGCACTGCACTTTATTTCAGTATCAAGTACAATTTGTGCTAAAGTAATGCACTATAATTCATATAAAACCGAAGTAATATATTCATATGTAATCCACGTAATCGTAAGCCAGGACAGGTGACAAAATATAAAGAGTGACAAAGTCTGCGTAGGGAGGAGGTCAGGGTGGACGAGTGGGTCTAAAAACGATTTGTGTCCCGTGTGAAACCAGAAGTCAACGTTGACTTATTTGTCACGTAATTTACATACTTAAGTAACACCACTTCCAAAGTAGGGATGTCAAGGTGAGGAAATTGTCCCACTGGTTAATAAATTTGTGATAACCGATTATACCAGACATTTTACAAGAAAAGATGAAGGTCAATATTTGTAGAGCGCTTGCATTGAACTTTAACACAGATGGCTGTGTGTCTGGCCTCTCCAGTTGGGCTTTTGCTGCAGGGCCGCAGGTTTCCACCTGGCGCCGCTGTGCAGCACACACCGGCTGTGCCCGCTCCGTCCTCCGCACGGCGATTGCCTCATTAATGTTATGGTTCTCTTACAGCATTGGGTTTAAATCCGAAATATTGCCAAATATGCGCTTTTGCTTTTACACCAAATCCTCCGCCATCGTCTTGTTTGTCAACTCTCTCTCATCCGGTATGTGAAATCTGACTCCTGCTATTCTGAGCTGATGGAGCAGACACTTTCACTTTCAGATTGTAGTGTCCGTCGTCCGACTATCTATTGATAACTCGGCGCTGATAGCGAAAATGAACTAAATGGGTTTTATTTCTATTAAAAGTAGAAGTACATGTAGTTATTTTAACCCAAATGTTGACTTATTTGTCACGTAACTTCCCTACTAACACCATTTCCATACTTCCATACCCAAACCACCATCTTTTGCTAAACCTAACCAAGTAGTTTTGTTGCCTAAACACCGCAGGGGCTTGCGCAGGTACACTGATCGCTCGTGCTGAACATTCCTAGGAAAATGCACGAAAAATAACAAAATAACATCTAGTAAGATATCATACAAATCGTTGTATGAGGATGCGTTGTTTGGTTTGACAACATTGCCAGGTAATGGATTCCCAGACGTTTTGCTGCAGCCTCAATAGACTGAATATACAGCATGTGAGTATAAATATTGATAGGGAAGAATAATAAAAAGTTATAGTTATATAGAGTTTCTTCCTTTTCAAGACTTTGTCAAAGACATTGTGTCCAGTGACAAAGAAAAATTAAATCCAACACTGGTACAAAATGTACACTGCTGTAAATATCCCATTGAGTTTCTGTCATTCCTCATTTGATCTATAAATGAATAAAATACTCTGAAAGCTGAATGTCAAGACACCCAAACTTTGACTTCATGGTGGTAACATAAATATAGAGGAGAGGAGATGATAGGAGAGGAGAGGAGATGAAAAGAAAGGAAACAAAAAGAGAAGAGAGGAGAGGAGAGGAAACAAAAAAGAGGAGAGGTGAAGAGGAGAAAGGAAAGGAAAGGCAAGGAGAGGACAGGAGAGGAGGTGATGGGAGATGAGAGGAGAGGAGAGGAGAGGAGAGGAGAGGAGAGGAGAGGAGAGGAAAAGCAAGGAAAGGAGAGGAGAAAAAAGGAGAGGTGGGGAGGGGAGAGCAGAGCAGAGGAGAGGAAAGGAGAGGAGACGATAGGAGAGGAGAGGAGAGGAGAGGAGAGGAGAGGAGAGGAGAGGAGCCTGTATTAGTAGTAGCTGCAGGGTTAGTGGAGCCTGTATGTCTGCTTCATGGCTCTGTGCTCGCAGACATAACTATTGTGTTTACAAGGCTGAGTTGCTCTTACTGTTAAATTATTGGGGTGGGGGCGTGTTAAAGGAGGAGGAACAGAGGGAACGGGTGGAGGGGGTAAATATTTGTCCCTCTCTCTCATAGTTCTGGCTAACCAGGCTGAGGAATGCTCTTTGCGTTTTATAATTACAGAGTTTGGGTAGTGTCACCCTTGGAGAGTACATGTCCTCAGAGACCTGGCAGAGGAGGGTTTTCTGTAGACACAATGTAGTGACTGGAGGCTGAGGAGTGGCACACTTCTGCACTTCACCACTGCACTGAACAGGCACGTTCGGTTAATGGCCATGTGTCGAGAGGTTACTCTCTGAAGTGTCACACAGGCACGCCGGGCCAGACCGAGCTGTGAACTCAGTCGGTCACCTCGCTGTCGTCTTTTTGTTGGCTTGGAAGGGTGTGTGACCCCTGGGAAAGAATGTTGTGGCAGAGACAAAAACAGAAATCAAGAGACCCACAGTCCCGGGTTGCTCTCACAGCCTCTCTCTATTGAACATGTACAACATCTTCACTGTTCTGCAATGCTCTTTTCCCTCTCTGCGACCTGGCCATTAAAGGAGAGCGATGAGTTCGCAGCTGATAGTCTCTGGTTGCGAAGAGCGGAGAGCAGTGTAGGATGACATTATCGGAAGCGGCTGCATATAGATACAAAAAAAAAAAAAGACACAAACAGAAAGAGAATACTATGGCGCACTTCTCTCCGTATAAACTTCTGTCTGCTTGGATTACACTAATGACCCCTGACAAACCATAATAAGACACATGCATCTCTGAATACTAGCCATGACCAAAGGAATGGCTCTGTGTTTACTTTCCAATTTGACATTCTGCAGTAAAACACTCTTGTTAGCAAAAACTAAAACACCATTAGTTTCCTGTTGTGTCCTTAAACCAATAGGTCACGGTAAAAAAAAAAAAAAGGATACAAGTTAATGCTTTCTCAATATACAACCCAGGACGCCACAACTACCATTAGAGAGAGGGATGTGAGAGGAGGGTGATGGAGAGGGACAAAGCTTCCCCTCCATCCCTGCGGCTGAAGTGGAATAGTTGTGGTGACGGGTTGTGACAGCTGAGGGAGCGAGGGAGCAAGAGGGGAGTATCACTCCAAAATCCCCAGGAAACAGAGAGGAGGGAAGAGTAATTTAGGATGAAACGCCTGCCGTATAGCCTCTCTCAGGCCGCCTCTTCCTGCTGTCTTTCTCACTTTCGGACATGCACGCAGAATCAAAGTCTCTTTCTCCCTGACAAACAGTTTGGGTAATAGATATTTATTTTATTAACTCTCTAGTCACTACATTACCATAATGATTCCGCCAATAAGTATTAATGCTGGCTCCTTGGCCGGACGTCTGGGTCAAAATTAGACGTACGTCAAACACACATACGCCGTACCAGAATTAGATGCACACAGGACGAGCACTCTCATTTCCTTTCCCCGTCTCTTGATAGTATCCCTAATAGACCTCTCTCCCAGTGGCACACTGCTGTTGCAACATTCACCTACTATTGCTTTAATGAGATGTCTGCGCCGCTGTGTGTATGTGTCGGTATGAGTGTGTGTGCGTGCGTCTGTGTGTGTGTGCCTGAGAAAGAAAGATGTTAGCGATCCTTGTGGCCCTGTTTATCTCCACCCTTGTGTTGGAGTAGAGGGAGGTCAGAGGCAGGGCTGCCTGTATCCATCTCCATTCCCACGGCTGCTGTCTCACAGGCACAGTGGTCACAGGAGGATGAAAAGACTATGGATTTTTTTCTCCTCCTCCCTACACTCACCAGAGCAGGAAGATTAGACAGAAGATGAGCACAGCCTGGCCCATTCAAAGCAGCTTTAAGCCCAACACTGGAGGCATCTGACCCAAGCGCTGTGGTTCATGGAGCACAAGTGCACACAAGACACACACGCACACACACACACACACACACACACACATACACACACATCAACTAAGACAAGATGTCTTGGTTCACTTTTCTGGTTCAAAGCTTGGTCATACAGTGCCTGGGTGTTAAACATCAACCCCATGACCTCTGTGTATTAACACGCTCCAAGCACACACACCGCCACACACACATGAAACACCGGCAGAAATAAGCACTCACACTCGCTCACCAGCAGCCCCAGATGGAGGCTGACAGTTGCGTGTGTACAAAAAGATATTTTGGGGAAAACTTGATAGACAATGAGGTGAAGAGAGTCAGGAGGGAAGACGAGGGGAGCCATATGGGGCGGGGTGGTGAGAGACAGAGGAACTGATGCAGGCAAAGAGAAACAGGGAGATAAAATTCAAAGCGCTGCTGCTCTCACTAGCAATTAAAATAATTCTGGTATAATTTGAGAAAGGCCTGAACTGTCTTATCAGTTTCCAGATAAGTCTCCTCCTCCTTCTCCTCCTCCTCTTTTTCAACCAGACGCATGAGTTTTCATGACTGAAAACTGACACAGTATACGCTGATAGCTGCTACCATATGGCCGCCTCCTCTCCACTAAATTCCACTCACAAATGCATGCACTCACACCGAATCAAAAAGCATGGGTCGGCCGACAGGCAGCACCAAGACTCTGAAAGGGCAGTAGCCACATCTAAAAGTGAGCACTGGCTCAACTGTACTTGCTATTTCTGCATGTCAGTGTGCATGCAGTTTTAACCATATAGCATAGCATGCTTTTTCAAAACGTACGTATGTTTTGGGTTTTCAAGCGTCTTCTCTCACTCTCTATTTCTCACCTCACCCGAGATATAATCGTCAAGTGTTTGGCTTCCTAATTGAAACCAGCAATGGAAATTTTGGTTAAAAAAACGCTAAGTGAAAGAGAGGAAGAGGAGAGGGAGTGCATACTGGAGAAAGTGTGGGCGAGCAGCAATGCAAAACTAAACGGGGACTGAAACTTAATGTTATGGTGTCCATATTTATGCGGATTACTTGCTAAATTAAAAATAGCAGCAGATCAAACAACACCCAGGTAGTGGGCATGCACGCAATAACAAACGCTTGCATTTTGCAAATATTATAAATCTGTTTGATACGAATTAGACTTGATCAAGTCATGGGTGCGTTGCTTGGGAACAGCGGGGGCCGGCCTTCTCAAAACAGAGCGACAACAAGAGTGTCAAATGTGTGTCATGACTTTCTAGAGTATAAGTCAAACCTGACTTGAGTCAGTCTTTTTTGTAAATGGGTGCCTCCCTGAACAAAGTGGGTCTTTGGGGAGCCAGCAGCTAACGACTCCAACTTTATAGAGAGATAGATAAACTGAGTGTCCTCCCTTGAGATACAATAGTCATGTGTCATGGTGGAGTTGTTGAGGTCAAACTGTTGACACTCTTCTTGGTAGTTCATGTGACAACTGACAGACTTTCAGTTGCTTAAAGCTGAAGTAGGCGAGATTGGAGTAAATATGATCAAAAAAAGTTATTTTTATAAAACGGTCGTTATATCGTGACAGTAGTGCATGAAACAGGTAACCTGAGAAAAAACCATGTGCTTCTGTGTCCTCCGGTGCTCCTAACGGCATCTGCAAGATTTCACAGACCGGAGGAAAACAAGCTGTAAGAGCTGATCTGAGGTCTGCTGCCAAATGATTTCAGAATCATCTTGTAGTGCACGGTTTAGCTGTAAAATGAGAAAGTTTGTCAAATCTGTTGAAGGAATGCCAAGTTCTGGTCACATGACCGGAGCACAGCCAATAGGAACGCTCTCTCAATGAAATGATCTGTGATTGGTCAAAGTCTCCCGTCACAGGATTTTTTAAAGCCTGAAAACAGAGCCATGAGGAGGAGCAGAAGTCTAGTTATCTCTTTGAACACTTGAATTACAATATGCTGAAAGGTTATTATGGATTTTTTTCCCAATGATGCCAAAAATATACTGCCTACTGCCACTTTAACCATAGACTGCATATAAGAAGTGGACGTAGTCACCGTGACGTCACCCATTGGTTTGTGGATTGACATTTTGAAGCCTCGAGTTTGGTATTTTGGCCGTCGCCAACTTGTTTTTTTGCAACCAGAAGTGACACAAGAGGGTGGAGCTAAGAACTACCAAACACTGTATAAGACATTTTGAGGGGCCCAAAAAGGTTATAATTAACTTTCATGAACTGAAAACGTACTGTGAAAGGGTTAAAGTTCTAAGATTAAAACATGGACAACGCCCAGACTGGACAACGCCGTGGTAACGACCTGTCAATCACGAGGTAGCCACACCCTAAAGCATACCCTGCTTTATGGTCTATTGACTCTAAATGGGATCATAATTTACTAACTGAACATCAAGATGTATTGGAGAAGACTCACAACTTGTGATTGAGACTATAAACTCATGTGTACAATGTTTACTGAGGTAATAAATCAAGTGAGAAGTAGGGTCATTTTCTAGACTTCTTTTTGCAACCAGAGGAATCGAGAAAGAATGCAAGTTTAAGGCACTTCTGCATTGGCTTCACTTTTCAGACCCGGAGGTTACCCATTATGCTTAAAATAAACAATAGTGGCAGGAAATGGTTAGTCGTAGTTATTGTTGAGTATGTGTATGTTGGGTAATGACAGTGTGTATTAGGTGTGAACCAGTGGTTGGCCACAGTTTCACACATGGCTCCAAACTGCCACCATCAGCATGGGTGTCTTTGAAAGAAATTAAACAAGGATACAACTAGAGGGACAATCATATAAGGAACTATCGCTTTTCAAGACTAATGTGCTTAAATGAGATGATAGGTGTGTGCTGTTAAAAAATAATGTAGAGGTGTGACCAAACAATATAAAACATGCTCACAAATTTATGGAATAACTGTTTACCTGTGTGTGCACATGGAAGGCTTTACCGGGCATGCCCAGTAGCGAGACGGCAAGGTGGCAGTATGTCTGCATCATTTGGGAGGTTTGCCGGTTGTCACGGACACATAGAGGGCGACGTTCCAGTGAACAGGAGGTGGGTGCAGTGACATAAGCAGGGCGCAGTGCCCTTACCGCACACGAGAGTCTCACAACACACACATATGGAGGGGTCAAGGGCGTACACACTCCGACTCACACACTCACATTTTTATTGTGATGCGAAAAACGTCCCACAAAAGAATATCTTTCATTTTAACACTATTCTTCTTTCCTTGCCTGTCATACTGTATGTTTTTCAAAGTGAATACATGTTTTTATTCAGTCTGTGGGCAGATACAGTACAACGCAGAGTGCGTCTGGTTCCATACACTTGGCAGCATCCTGCGCACACACTGTGTGAGTGCTGTAAATAGCCCGAGTGCGTCGTGCATCTCTGCTGTGTTTGGACCTATTTTAGAGCTGACACAGGAAACAGGGCCATTCTGACAGCCACCCTGCCAGCCGGTGCTGCACACAGCAGCCCCGGAACCTTCTGTCACACACACACATATACATACACACACTCAGACATGCAGGCATACACACAGACAGAGCAGATTTTTCCATGTTAACAACCTAGCAGTGCTTCATCCACCTCATAGACTTACACGAATCATTTAATTTCCTTTTTACGTCAACGCTTCTTTTCTCATCCCTCTGTGCTATTCCAGTTTTCCACAAACTCTGACTGGAAAGACCTTTAACAAAAGCCCCCCGCTGTCTCACTTGGCAGCCCCCTGTCCCTCATCTTGTCTTTAGTATTGTACATTTCAAACCTCGCAGTGCGTGGGGTGATTTCACTTCTGAGCCAACTAGAGAGGATCTAGCTGCTTTGCTGTGTTACATATCTCTGCATAATAAGCAAAATGATAACTCTGGCAGAGGGGAGCTCAATTACCCAAGACACAGGTTTCTGCTTTCAGCTATATGAGACAGCTGGAGACCTGGCACAGTATACAGAGTTAATTTAGAGTTAATTCATATTGGGTTTTTTTGCTATTCTGGTTTATAGTTTCTGTATTATATTTTTATGAATTTCATTTGTCCACCAGGGTGACGTAGTTTAATTCAGCATCTTTGTCATTTATTCATTCGCTAAATATTTTGAGTAATACCTAAATGAAGCTGCATCTCAGTGACATGACGGCGCTAGCTCATTTAGCATACAGACATAAATGCCTCTTCAAAGGCTCCTTCAGCAGAGTCCCACTCATCAGCAGCCTCTCATATTTGGGGGGGAAAATAAATTCTGCAGGCGGCTCCTGCCTTCCTATGTAATTATGTGCATGGTGATGTGCTTTTACAGCCTGCCTAACAGTCGGAAATTATCTCCTGGAAATGAAGTCCAATTAATTGTGGCACTTTGGAGGCATACGTGTGTGCAGAAACACTGTAATGACACTTAACAGGAAATTGGCTCATGTTGAAATATTTAATAAAAAAGTTGTGAGGTGAAACAACCTCGTATGATACTGACAGATGTAGCCTGTTCTTTCTGTTTTTACACACACACACACACACACACACACACACACACACATTTCGATGAACTGCTCAGATATAAGGAGTTAGAAAAAAGGGAGTGACCCAAACTGCATTTGATTATCATTAAGTGGGACTCGTAGGTACCCATAGAACCCATTTTCATTCACATATCTTGAGGTCAGAGGTCAAGGGACCCCTTTGAAAATGGCCATGACAGTTTTTCCTCACCAAAATTTAAAGTAAGTTTGGAATGTTATTTATCCTCCTCCTCGACAAGCTAGTATGACATGGTTGGTACCAATTGATTCCTAAGGTTTTGTAGTTTCATATGATGCCAGTATCATAGCCTGCTTCAACCTAAAAATCGTATGTTGCGATAATGCATTTAAGAAATTAGTAGCGTTATAACGAACTTGCGTTAATACGTTATCTCATTAACTTTGATAGCCATAATATATATACAGTATATATATACAGTATCTATATATATATATATAGATACAGTATATATATATATATATATATAGATATATATATATATGCAAACAGTATACTATTATATATATACTGTATATATATATATATATATCTCTATATATACAGTATATACAGCATATATATATAGATATATACAGATATATATATCTGTATATATATACGGTATATATATTTAAAACAGAGAGTGTAAAATTGGTGTGAAAAAAATAGGCAGATACAATTATTTTGAATCAGGTATGAGTGCACACTACCTGTCTAACCTAAAATGGGAAAGTCTATAAAAGGAAACAGCAGTCTTTTAGGGTCAGTGACATGTTGTGTCACGCCACAGTAGCTCTCTATTGTAGGGCACACTCTGATGAGTCAGCACTTTCGCAGAATAGCACCTTTTGTTTTTGTCCCTGGGATTGTGGGTGTCCTGCCCAGATCTACTGTCCAGACAGACAAAACCCATTCATGAATTAGATTTTTCTTTGATTGTTTTTTTTTTTCGTTTGCTACTTGTTCCATAATTTCATTAATTTTGTTGGTATTTTGAATATGTTAAAGGGTTCTCATTCACTTTGCACCTACTGAGATTACATTTTATGCAATTATTTAATGACTAAATTTAAAAGCAAACGGGTACCTTTAAAATGTAATCTTCAGTGTAGGAAATCCTGCATCAGAGTTGGTGACTGAGACAATATCTGTTGCAGTGGATGTGGTTGATTTGCTCAAGGGTTCTCCAGCAGCAGCTGAAAGGTTTGAAAGTGAACTCACACTTTTCCCAGGAAATGAGAGGATTTAAACACAGAATCATCTGATTACAGGCCTAATTGAATTGACTGATGTATTATGCATCACTTTTGAAGTAATATCCAAAGGCTATTTCTTTACATCTGATATATTCCCAGAGCTAGACGACATCTTCATAATGCAGGGTTATATGTGATACAAGTTCCTGAAATTCATTTACATTTAAACATCACATTCAAGACAAGTTTTCTCAGATGTGTTCATAAGGCTGTGTGTATGTGTGTGTGTGTGTGTGTGTGTGTGTGTGTGTGTGTTTACATTCACCTCCAAATGTATATTTATTTCTTCATGTTTATAACGCTCACATCCACGTGTTCATTACCTTAGGTCATTCTGCTCTGCTTGGTTACACATAACAGCTCGCTGGTCACTGTGCATGCGTGTGTGTGTGTGTGTGTCTTGCTGTGTTAGGGCCTACTATAGACCCACTGGGCTCAGCAGTATGGCACGTAAATGGCAGCGGAGTGGTGTGAGTGTCAGCCGGAACGTGTGCTTGGCAGGCAGCGGCTATGCTATTAGCAAGCGCTAACAGTTTTATTATTAGAAAATAAACGGTGCGCTGCAAAACTCTGAATGTTATTAGCACCTCACCATCTGGGTCTGACAGCTGTGTTCAGCCACCATCATGGCTGAACTGCTAACGGCTATATCTGAAATCTCCACTCTTTATCTACAGTACTTTCACACTCGTTCTCTGTGTCTGTCAGCATCTCTTCCTCCCTCTCGCTATCTCTCTTTCTTCCTCTCGCCGGGTTTCTTGCAGACATAAAGATAAGTGAGTGGATAATAAGCGAGCAGAGACGAACACAAATACATTTATTTTCACAGCCTCACACACACACACACACGTGCAGAGAAATAAAAAAAAAAGCAGCAGAAGATCTCCTGATTTTTTTTTGTTTTGCGGCCTATGAAATGAGCATTGTGTCCTGTATGACTGTGTTTCATTTGTGATGGTAAACTCATGCTTATTGCCCTAATTTGACTGTTAGAGTAAAAAGCTAAAAAAAAAAATCCAGCAGCAAAACCACAAAAAAGTAATCTGCTCTCACAGAAACTCAGTGCTCTACTATTGTTCAACTCTCTATAAAACATGTTTTACACAGCTGAACATCTCTAAAGGGTGGAAATAATAAGTCATAATGCTTTAGCGGAAAAAAGAGGCATACTGTTTGTGTTTGCTTGCATGTTAACTTCTAAAATGTGTTGCTTTTTATGCACATGCGTGAGAGTGTGTCTGCACGGATACCTTAAAAAAAAAAAAAAGAATTCTGCATGTGTGTTTTTCCTCCCCTATCACACAGCTTTGCGGGGCTTTATTTAAACAGATAACCTGCTACTAGACGCCCCCAGCATCCCCAAAACCTCCTCCTCTTGCCTCCCAGTCTTTCACAACAAACCCCATAGAGAAAGGAGACACCTCCAGAAACGAACACTCTTATTGCAGACACTGCAGAAAAGCCATACCCTGCAGTGCTTCTCTTTCTCCAACAGAAAATACTTTTCTTCACTAAAACAGGCCAACTCCTTCTAGGGGTGCGTCTCCCGCGCTCCACCTAATCTACATGCATACTTACCTTCCTTATATTTAGGGATGTCGCTACCAAGCAGCGTGAAGGACTCTGGATGGCAGAGGAAACTATTTCACATATAGATGCACAGGGCTAGCGTACAGGAATAGAGCAGTGTGTTTTCAATTTCACTGACCCTCTTTTGTATTGTGCCATGGTTATCCGCTGTCTAATTCTATTTATCTGAGTGTCTCTTCACTGTCTGATGGGTTCAGGGACCAGTGTTAAAAAACATTGTTTTTAACAGCTTAAAGGTGGAGAAATGCTTTTATTTTTATTTCTGATTGCTTATGATGATTTTGCCCATGTTGCCTCAGCAGACAGAATATACGGCAAACTCCAGAGTAAATACACTATACAGTTTTAAATCTTTCTTTATCTTTCTTTCTTTAATGAAACAGGATAGGTTTTCTTACTTGCTCAATTTTGATGTGTTATAAGATTTTTCCTAAAACTAGTACTAATGCATTCACGTCATAATTGTGGGGTGGGGAAAAAAAATCGATACAGCATAGTATCGCAACATTTTGCGTGGCAATATTGTATCAATACACGGATATCAAGCATTAATCTTTTATTATATAAACCTCTTAACAATCTGACAGCCCGCCAGCAAGTCTGGCTGCTATTCTGTCTTTCAGAGGTTGTAACAGGCTCAAAGATCTTAAAGTTTTAAAGCTAGAGTAAAAAGCCTAAGGCATCCATTGGTACCAAACATAACGCTCCAAACTTGCACTCAAAATTTTTTAAAGGGCCCCCCTTGACCTTTGACCTCAAGATATGTGAATGAAAACTCTGAGATGAACAGAGTGAAAACTAAACCTTATCAGATAAAACAGATGTTGACAAACTGTAAAAGTGTAAATAATAGCAATATATCTTATCGCAATACTTAGCAAATCACAAAATGTTTAAGTTCGGGATAATATCATATCGTGGGGCCTCTGGTGATTCCCACCCCTATCAGTCACAATTCATAGACATCAGGGATTTCTGATCGCTACCACATCTCCTGCTTGGTCAAAAGAACTACAGAATTGTGAACGGACTGCTGGAAAAATGGCAACAAAGCCTAAATCGCTGGCAGTTACTGTACATCTAAATCAAATCCAAAATTAACACAGTGATGCAACCGATTCAGCTAATTAAAAAAAAGCTACACTATTTATTTGTATCTGGTTTTACTAGTTAACAAACCACCACAAACACATAACACATCAACAGCAGCTACTTTAAGTCATTTACATAGTGTAGCTAAGAGGCTAGCAGCGGTGGAAGCCATATTGGAAATATGCGTCAACACCACCGAGTCTGAATGCCATTCTGCCGACATTGCGTGAATGCAGCACGAGAAGGAATTTTATAGCTGTACAAATAGTGTAACGGTCTGTAATTATTGTAAACGTGCCAGACCATGGATGCAATTTTTAAGCTCAAAGCTAATTTGAACATGAAAGAACAAACATCGTACAGAGTGACACAAAAGAGTCTGTGTCCAGTACGTTGTTAAAGCAGCCACGCTTACTTTAACCATGGCTTTTGATGCACAGATTACTGCTTTGTTCTCTGTTTGGGCAAAAGTGATTCATTTTTAAATCTTCAAAAGTAGTTTAAAGACTTGTAAATCACTTTGTTTTAGTATAGAACTTTGCTCTCATTTGGACTAATTATGGGATTGGGCATTGGGATGCAAGAAAGGGAGCAATTTACAGAATTGTCAGTGAATACTGAGCAAATGAGTCACTCTGGCAGAAGAAAAAACTATTGGGCTCTGGACCTGTTGGAATACGTAACACATCGCCGGCAGCATGCTGCTATTTTCTTCAGCAGCACATGAATGCAGTCTAAACAAACAGTTTCTGAAATGGTATCAAACACCCTGCGAGCAAGCACATTCATTTCACTCCCCCTGAGGTTTTGCAAAGGGACCATTTCTTTTTGATGGTGTGTGTGTGTGTGTGTGTTTACGCAGCTAAATGTGCACATCTGTGTGCTACGTGGTTAATGCACTTGACTTGAGCCTGACCACAAATCAAAGTGATGGCTGGCGAGTACCACATAAGAGGACAGAAATGAAGCAGATAAGTGTCGAGATCAAACAGACCTTCCCCAGTCGAAAGCTCCCCTCGAGGGGCAGGAGGGCTGCGAAGCGCTGCTCGGCGTACGTCTCATTTAGTGGAGGCAGCGCCGCAACCGCTAACGAGGTGATAACACGGACAGACGATAAGTTATTAGTGAAAAAAAAGATCAGTTATGTCACTTTTCCTTGCTCTCTCTGTGTGCCGCTGTGTGTCGTATTTAATGGCATCTTTCATCGTAAATTCTACATGTACAGGGCTATATTATATGTTAGTCTGAACTGGGATCAGAGCTGAAGTGGTCCAAACACAGCAGACAATGGGACTCTGAGGACAGATGAGGAATGGCATTGATGAGAGGTTTCTGTCACTGAGCTGGCCCGCAGCCAGGACCTGATGTGGACTGTGGAGTGTTAGAGTTTGACAAGACTGAACGCTGTTTGTCTGACAGCCAGCTTACTGCTCGGTATCTGAGACCAGATCATAACCAGACCAGACCTCTTCTGCTTCCACATCCTTCCCCCCTTTTCTTTCATGCAGTTTGAGATTTTCTCTCCTCTTCTCTTTAGCCAGATATGTTAAGAATTTTATACAAAGTCTTAAAAGGCCGTTCACATCCATATTTTCCCCTCAGATGTCTGTCCTCCATTACTTTTCTTGTCTCTCTCTTTACCTCTCTCCCTTACATCCCCAGGGGACACCTCTGCAGTTTACAGGGGGTGTGTGGAAAAATTGTGCTCTAGTTCATAAAATTATAAAAAAAAAAAAACTAGGGCTGTCAATCAATTAAAATATTTAATAGCAATTAATCGCATGAATGTCCATAGTTAATCGCGATTTATTTGTATCTGTTCAAAATGTACATTTAAGGGAGATTTGTCAAGTATTTAATACTCTTATCGACATGGGAGTGGACAAATATGCTGCTTTATGCAAATATATGTTACTGGAAATCAATTAACAACACAAAGAAATGACAAATATTGTCCAGAAACCCTCACAGGTACTGCATTTAGCGTAAAAAATATGCTCGAATCATAACATGGCAAACTCAATCCCAACAGGCAACAACAGCTGGCAGTGTGTCAGTGTGCTGACTTGACTTGCCCACAACTGCATGTGATTATCATGAAGTGTGCATGTCTGTAAAGGGGAGACTCGTGGGTACCCATAGAACCCAATTTCATTCACATATCTTGAGGTCAGAGGTCAAGGGACCCCTTTAAAAATGGCCTTTCCTCGCCAAAATTTAGCGTAAGTTTGTAGCATTATTTAGCCTCCTTCTCGACAAGCTAGTATGACATGGTTGGTACAAATGGATTCCTTAGGTTTTTCTTATTTCATATGATGCCAGTGTGTTCACTCTAGCTTTACAACTGTGCCCGCTATAACCTCTAAAATATCAGATAGCGGCCAGGCCCAATGGCGGCCCATCAGATTTTGAAGAGGGTTAATTAAAAATCTCAAGTTGCATTAATGCGTTAAAGACATTAGTGCCGTTAAAACAAATTTGCATTGACGCACTATTATCGTGTTAACTTTGACAGCCCTAAAAATATGTTTTAATATATATAAATTAGGATTTGATTAAAACATATCTCCACATATTCTTATTTTAGAGGAAATTTAGTCTGACTCACCAGATGTAGACTGTAGGTATAAGCATGCCATTGGGCGCGTATTTCACGCGGCATTCTCCTCCCCTAGTGCTATCTAAAGCTATCTATTTTTGCAAAGGCACCGTCTCTGCATCTTGTGCTAAGCTGGTTGGTTCACACAAATACAAACAAGTCACAGCGATTTTTTTCCCCTATACCAGAATGATATTGTGCGGAGCCAGACCTTTCTTTAGCGCTGACACAGCGCTGTGGAGATAGGTCTGGCTATGTGAGACCAGAGGAAAAGAAACACATTAAAAATTGGTGTGCTGCTGATCTTTAGTAGATTTATTGTCTAGCTATGACAGGGTGAGTGCACTCAGTTTCCCATCAACCTGAGTGAGATGTAACACCTTAAAGTCAAGATGAAATGAAAAATGCCTTTTTAGCCCTTTTAGATCACATCCCCGTCATATTGTGCACCTACAGTATTTAAAGATATATGCAAAAAATACTATATCAAAATTCAATCATTTTTTCTTCCCGTAAAACAAAATATGATGTGCACTTACGTAAGCTGGTACCAACCAATTTCAACCAATAATATCATGCCATCCATCCATCAATCTGTAACTTTAAGCAACAAGGGAGATGTTATAAGCCCAACCACTTTTTAGTGGTCCAAGAAGATAAAAAAAAGCCAGACCTAAACATTTACAACTCCAGGATCACTATGTCTTGTAAGGATTCATATGGCAGCCACAGATCCACCACAGCACCTGTGTGTTCTTTGCTGTGAAGTATTTTCGAACGACTACCTGAAGCCATCCCATCTATGGAAGGGCTACGATAAATGGGTGCACAAGCCCATCTGATAGGTCTCTGGGAATATGTCAAAGACAAAATGTTGGGAATCACTGCCATAGCCTTCAGTGTACAGCATTTAGTCTAACTGTCTACCTCTGTCATCGCCTCATTCATTTCACCGTCCGTCCAGGAGCTGTGTTTCAGCTGCCTCTACTAATGGCAGTGTGGCAGAATCAAAGACAGCTTTATAATAGTAATTCCTCCCTACCGACAACCAAATTGTTCTGAGGGAGAAATATTGACTTATCTTGTCCATTGTCCCTGCGGTACAAATTCAACCACACAGCCATGAATACAATAGCCCGTTTTACACTTGAAATAAGGCTTGTACTCGGCTTCCTCTCCTTTTGTGTTTTGCCAGTGTAATACTCCAAAGTTATTTAGGTTTTTGAAGAAGATAGATTTGATAAGTTACGTCTCTGCTGGAGGAAATGTGCAGAGTGTGTGGGTAAGAAGGGGGGGTGCATGTCGTGAGTACTGCATTGAGAAAATGTTATTACATAAATGGACTATGCAAGACAAAGACTTTGATATTATCATAATTAAAAGTGAGCAGCACCATATGGTGAGGGAGAGGAGCTGCACGGAAACAATCAAATTGAAAGCCTCTCAGTGAGCAGAAATACATGAAATGCTCATTTTTCAGCCGGAAGAACTGACAGAGTCTAAACATACACTTTTCTATAACCTTCTCCTCTCCTCTCCTCTCCTCTCCTCGTCCTGTATGTGAGTGTAAGCCTGGTCAGTGCCCTGGGCCCTGCTAGGGGTCTACAGTATGCTCCAGGAATAGTCCATGAGTCACGTGGGCCGCTCTGTGGGATCTGTTCCCCTGGCAGGAAGCTGTTATATGGTTACAGTTATTTTTGTTGTCTGTCTGGGGATAGTTTTTACTGCGCTCCAGAGGATCAATAATTGTCATAAAAAGACTGCGTCACCTGGTGCCCTCTTTGAGCAGGACAGTGAGGTGGTGTGTGTAGGTTAGGGAGGCGTGTATGTGTGTTCATATGCAAGTGCAATGTGCACACGCATGTGCACACAAAAACCTGCTCACATGTCTAAATACAAACTATTTAATTAGACGTAAGAGCAGGTTTTTGTGTGCACATTCGTACAAGATCTATGGGACATTTGTGCAAGTGTGCATGATATATGTTTGCATCAGTTTCTATATGAAGGAAAGATGAGGTGTGAGCTGACAAGAAGTGGTTTGTTCTAACGACAATGTCAGTGTCTGTGGAAAATGTGAAGTATGTTTGTTATGTGAAAGGAAATGAGCTGCAGACGGTGTGGTATCTGAGGTCGCAAGGTGTTTTTAGATGTGTTAGAAATATGTAATATAGGATGGGCTTCCATGGGTCAATCACAGAGTATTAGTATGTGTATAGTAGTAGTATATGTTTAATTTAACTACAGCCTGCATTGCTAATGTGTTATGACTCCAGCTCTGCCACTTTCCCCGTCGCCCTTTACCTCTTTGACCTGCTGCATCTGTCTTCCTGTCTGGAAGGCCACACCGCGTCCCTGTCCGTAGCATGTCTGCCGAGTATCTGTGTCTCTCCTATAGCTTGTCTACTGTATACAGTATATGTGCCACCGTAGCCCTGGAGCTGCAGTCAGCCCTGGGGACTCGGAGAGGAGGTCCTATAACAGCGCAGGCAACGGAAGCTGGCTCCTAGCTAATTGGTTCCTGTGTTAGCGGCACACAGAGACGGTGTCAGAGTCAGCACTTTCCCCTCCCTCTTCCCACGTTCCCTCTCCTTTTCCCTTTCTCCATCCATCCCTCCTTGCCTGCCTGGAAACCACAGATGCCGCAGGTTTGACATCCCTTCAGGACACACGCCTGAGCTAATATGTACATTGCAGGGTGTTTGTGTGTTGACGGAGGACTTGGGCATCATTGCTAATGCTGCTGCCAGTTTGACAAATAAATCCAGAATATTTTATAAATGTAGTACAAATTAATAGCAGGGGGAATTAGCAGAATGAACAGATAACTCTCAAAAGTATATTTTACCTCTTAGAAAAGTTGCCTCTTCCTCAGTGTGTTTATTCCTTGCTGCTTAGCCATCATCCTATACCTGCAATCTGGTCCGTCATTGTCTTCTTCTGTCCTTTGTATCTGTCTCAGCCCACTCCATGGGCAGAGCAGATGAAGGTCACTATGTAACTGTGTTTATGGCGCCCCTCCCCCCACAAACACACACCAACCCTCCTTCGGCTGATGGCCCCAATGACAGGGAAGGTCCAGGTAATCACAGCTTGTAGGTGTCTGTGTGCAAGGATGCTTCCTCTGTGCTCGTGTGTGTATGTGTCTCTTTTCATACTGCGAGAGTAGATGACTATGAAGTGTATCCCACTGAGTTGGAGTGGACCTGAAGAGAGTTCAGGTCTTTTCCTGCTCTGATCACAGAGTATGTGTCTGGTCGGCCACAGCCCGGTGCTGTACTGTGTTTATCATCGCAGGATGTCCTCTCACAAATGGTCGCAAACTTTGTTGTTAGCCTTGCGTTGGCTCTCACTCAAAGTATTATCCTCCACATTGTCATGTTCCTGCCAAAGGGTAAATACTGTACCTCTGTGCTGCATTTCATGGCAGTTTAGGTTAATGGTAAACAATTTCGTATGGACTTGCATTTTTTATATAGCGCTCCTGCAGACACATATTATTTTGAGTCAGTTTTGAATGAATGAATTTAATCCATGGGAATCACCAGATGCCCCCACGATATGATATCATCACAATACTCATCACGATGAGATCTTAGATTTTAAAAATAAAAAATTTAAAATTTTGCGATAAGATATATTGCGATATATTTTTGTGATTTATTACCTTTTATCAACTGCAAATTATGCAGTGTGTCAACATCTGTTTTATCTACAGTTTTCACTCTGTTCATCTCAGAGTTTTTATTCACATATCTTGAGGTCAGAGGTCAAGGGACCCCTTTGAAAATGGCCATTACAGTTTTTCCTCGCCAAAATTTGCATTTAGAAGTGGGTCAGGGTAGATGTTCAAGCTCTGACACAGAAGACCAAGAATTGTGTCCTGCATCTCAGGTGTTGTTATGTTCAGAATTAAAACTATTGGTTATGTTTAGGGAAAAATTAAGAGTATTTTTAGTGGTATTAAAAAAAAGGTTAGCATTCCCCGTCTCATGTTTAAAGTCAGCAAAGACTTTTAAAATATTTAACCAAGACCATGATATTTCCAAACCTTAAAGGGTAGGTTCAGACAATACCCACATGCCAAACGTGCATTGAAAGCATTACTGGTCCCCACTTTGTGTTACTGTCCCTTTGCTGTGGCTCAGGCAGCATGCAAACAAAGTGCACGGTGGCACAGAGACGAGAATTTGTACTAAAACCACTCCACCTTTGGAGTACTTGATTTGTCTCGCTCAGGCTGATGAATACTCATATTACCTTCAGCTGGACATAAAATATTTTGGATTTTATATCTTTTTAAAAATACCTTCATCCAGTACGGACTGGAGGAACAACTACAGTGATCCGTAACTTTCAATGTACACATGAACATGTGAGTGTAGTATTACGATAGACTTGGACAAATGCAAACCTAACTTTAAACTAAGTGGTTTGAGTTGTTTAAACTCCCAACAGATGCCTTGTGTGGCAGACCCCTGTCTCCTGTCACACTCCTCTCACATCGCTGCAGTCTCCCTCCAGCCCGCCGACTCCAGCGCTGACCTCCTCTATGAGGGTAGCAGCCTGGGCTCGGCCCCTTCTCTGCCCCAATGCATTAAACATTGATGGAGCTGTAAGGGAAGGCTGGAGCCTGTCTCCTGCTCCGGTCTGGCCCTCGCCTATAGCAGGTCTCTTCTCTGGCTGTAACCCGTCTCCTTTCAATTCCTTTCCCTCCCTTTGTGATTTATATCATTGCTACTGCTGTGGTTATTTGAATGTGGTCAAATGGAGCTGTCTGCAGCAATTGCTGCTCAGTATAAGAGACACATCAAATCTCAAGAAAAGAGAGTGATAAGTGTCTGCTGCTGCCTGTGGCCAGTTGCACAGTACAGAGACGTGACTTCCTGGAAATGAGAGTGTATTTGATTCCTGCATTTGCATCTCCGTCTGTCTATGTGTGGTGCATTTATGTTATGCATTATGACTCTTACCACAGAACACGGCTATATGAAAGGAAGTGGTAGGAGACACAAGACGGCAATAATTTCCTTTCTTTATCAGTATGTGTGTGTGTGTGTGTGTGTGTGTGTGTGTTCCAGTACTGCTGCATAACATGAGAGCATGATCTTAACACCTTGCTATCACTTTGCTTTCACCTTTATATCATTAAACAATTGGTTTAAAAGTAAAATCAAAATAAGTGTACATGCAGTGAGTACCAAATCTAAGTAGGCTACAAATAAATCAACATATATCAACAGTTTGTGTGATATCTTAAGAAAAGTTATTTCTCATTTTTCATGCATTTTCCTACGAATGCCCAGCGACACGTGACGCACGTGTCAACTTCCACCCCGGTCTTTTCAATATAAATTTCCGTCTTGACAGGAAACAACTGGTTAGGTTTAGGCAACAAAACGACATGGTTAGGTTTAAAAAAAGATTGTGGTTTGGGTGAAAATAACTGCTGAAGTGGTGTTACTTAAAGGACTAGTGTGTAACATTTAGGGGGATCTATTTGCAGAAATGGAATATAATATTAATAAGTATGTTTTTTCTTTTGTGTACAATCACCTGAGTTTTCGTTACCTTAGAATGAGCTGTTTCTACAGTCATACAGAACGGACAAACCAATCTCTGTCAACTTTTCCTGCTTGGACCTATGTCGATACTGTTACTCCCCCACTCTCTTTCTTGCTTCACTACTCACTCACTTCCAATGTACACACATACTCTAAGTACTCTACTCTTACAACAACTGGCTCTAGAGAGGGTCATTCACGTTTTTGTGTCGGACACCATAGTTCTTCTACATGCTTGGCACACAGGAGAAGTTGTAATCTGCAACTTCACCGCTAGATACCGCCAGATCCTACACATTGTTCCTGTAAGTACGGAAGTTATGTGAAAAATAAATTAACGTTACACATTTATTTTGTGGGGTATATACAAATTACAGTACATTACTTTTGGTAGGTATAGCTACAAACAGTGTATGAGAACAGCCTGATAATTATATGTTAATGTCGATGTCACAAAAATCCACAGGGCCAGCAGAACAGCTCATAGTGACAAGTCCAAAACACTTACAGATCCAAGAGGGATTTAGTTGCCTCCACCCTCCCTCAGCCATCCTTACCCCACAGAGCCTTGCCCTGGGAGATCTGCCCCACAACCGACAAGTGGTGGAGTTCAGCAGCATACCAGACCAAATACTGAGTCCTGTTAAGACTGTTAATGTATTTATAGAGTGCAATGTGAGCCGGGTACGGGTATCAGACTGTGGGAGAGTGAGACGTTGTAATCTAGCATTTGTGAGAATCATCGTGGTGTTTGCGAGATCTCGGAGAAAGCACGTCTGTGTTTTCATGTGTGTGTGTGTGTGTTCATGCAGTGTGTGGATGTTTATACATGGCTGGAGCGGGCTTGTGTTAATCAGGATCATGTCTGATTATGTGGCCATAGGGCATGGAGGGTTTATAGACAATGCTTGTGTTTTGTGCTGGCAGACTGGTGTGTCGGGTCCTGAGAAAGTCTACTGGCGGATCTGCGCTGGCCCCTCTGCCATACAGGCAGCCCTCAGGCAAACTTCCATACAACACGACTGAGTACAGTAGGGCTATTCTCTCTGTTCTGAACTACACAAAGCAGAGATATGATACATCCTGCAAGCTCTCTTTAACACAACACACACACTTTAGAAAATAAGATCAGAGTGATATAATGCAAAAACAAAAGGAGATAAAAAGGTTATGATTGCAATAAAGGTTCCTTCAATTTTTGTTTGGGATTTTTTTACACCTAACAATCAGATGTGATAAAAATCATCTGAATTGGCAAAACTAAGCTTAAGGTTTCTCTTTAATTTGAGGACGCTCAGACCAGTTGTCTGCTTCCAGGAGAGAGAATCACATGAGAATAATCCTAAGTGAAATAATCACAGCTCTGAGCAACAGCGAACGGAGATGAATAAATAAGGCTGACTAAATAAATGATCAGTGATTGTTTGGCTCTAAGTGCTGTTGCTGTAGCTCAGCATCCTGATTTAGTCGGAGCCTTCAGCCATCCCTCAGCGGAGCTATGGTCTTAGCGGAAGAGAAACGGCTAAAAAGCCCCATTCTTCTTCATACCTTCAATATTCAATGAGAGCGCTAATTGCACCGTGCTGAAAGAAAGAAAAAAGGGAGGGGGAGGCGGAGCGGGGAGGTGGGAGATGGGAGGGATCTACTGGCTAATGGTCCGTAGGGGGAAAATAAAGGAGAGGAAAAAAGGGGGATTTAAAAAGTTAGACATATCCTCAGGAGGTTCCTTCCTCTGTGTTTTTTACCTGTGCGTCTCTTAGCTATAATGCTAATGCTCATTAGCCAGTCTGTGTGATATCCGGCGAATCGCGGCTACTGTAAGCGACCGTCACCGGGAGCGCTCTGGCGAATTGAGTGCATCCAGTGGTTACGCACACGCTCTTCTGTTGTCAGCCGGAATTCTTTTTTTTTTTTTTTTTCTTTTTTGTTTTTACCTCAAAAGTTAGTTGGGGAGATATCTCGGAATATATTCGCTCAAGGTGCACCCATTTGTGAAGACGAATTGGGGGGATGCATATGCATTAAAAAGTCTTTGTGTGTATGAAATGCAAGCGCAGCACTTTAGCCTTCCCTCATCCTTCCACCCCCGTTTCTCCCTTTAATCTTTGGCTGAGTTATAATACAATAAGTCCCTATAATCATTGGATCTCCTTCTCTCGACTTACCTGGGATAAATGAATGGGTTTAAACAGGGAAGTAGAAGAAAAAGGGAAAACTATTTTACCATTGTTTAAAAAAATAAACAATTGTTTAATTAATTTTTAAATTGAATATGCAACTTGTGACCAGCAGGGGCAGCGTGTGCAGGACGTGTGTGTCAGGTAGCAGGCTGCAGCGTCTCCTTCTCCTCTCCCCTACAGTCAGCCCTTTCACTGTCCCCTGGTATACGGCAACTGAAATACTGCTGATCGGAAGTTTTTCTCATAAATCATGCCATCCACCAAACAAAGCAATAAAGATGTTTGTTTGCATTATTGAAGGAAAAGTATTGCCTTGGGTCAGCTTTAAGCAGCGGTGTGTGCGTGCATTCACACATTCTTAAAAATACATGTTCACTTGCTTGCCAAGTATTTTTTGCTTGAAAAAAAAAAAAAGTAATTTGCTTAAGAAAAGCATATTTTGTTGAGTTGACTCTCACAGTAATAATATTTTTGATTGCTCAGCCAATCAGAAATGAGCTGCCTGTGTGTGTTTGAGTGTGAAAGTGGTGGTGGTGATGGGAGGGGGCACATACTGGATATATATGTTTGGCTGCAAGTCTGTGCTTGTGGATGCGAGTGTGTGCTCCTCTATGTTCCAGTTTTGTCTTTGGGGATCATTTACAACTCTCGACAATTTTATAACAGCCCATTCCGTGCTATTTATATTGATCACACATGCTGCCAAGCACAGGCTCAGAACACAGGCTTTCCCTGAATTCAACTCTCCTCTTCATCTGCTTTCCTTTCAACAGCTTCTCTTCCTTCACATTTTTTTTTTTTTACATTGATACAGAATCCCTTTCAAAAACCTTTTTTTTTCACTGTGGTGTGTGGTTATGTATTTCTTAAGAAGATGAGATGATACTGTATATATCATGTAGTTACGGAATTGCAAGCTTATCGTACAGGCACCCAGTGTCCTATGCTGTGTTTTCAGTGCACACACATCAAATCAAAAAAACAAATCCGTGCCTTGTTTCGTTACACTCACACTAATATGATTCCTAATATAGATAACATATAGATACGAATGACTGCCCCTTACATGACCCTCTGGCTTGTGCGTGCTGTGACGAAGCGTGTGTTATGTGGTCTCTTTCTTTCTCCTATGAGTCACACAGATACCCAGATAAATGCACACAAGTGAAATATGTTGGTTGAAGTGAATATAATTAATTTTACTGAACTTTAATTAATTAAATAACTCAGGAATAAACTGTAAATGATAAAACAATTTTTCAATGAGTGCCTTGGACACAAAATGTTGAACGCGTACATTCAATATCATGGCAATAGCAATGTATCCTCATACAACAGTTTGTATGATATCTTACGAAAAATTGTTCCTCATTTTTCGTGCGCTTTCCTACGAATGTCTAGCAACACATGACGCATGTGTCAATTTCCGCTCCAGTCTTTTCAAAATAAACTTCTACAGTAAACAACTTAGTTAGGTTTAGGCAACAAAACTACTCGCTTTAGGAAGAGATCATGGTTTGGTTTAAAATAACACTGGAAGAAGCGTAACTTAAGTACGGAAGTTACGTGAAAAAATAGTTATCTTTTCTAAAAAGATGATGGTCTGTGTTGAAATAATTCTGGATGTGGCGTCGCTCCTTATACTTCCTGGTTCACAATTATGTAGATTACATACAAATTGATTTTGTGGGATATATACGCATTACAGTACATTACTTTTCATAGGTATAGCTATTAACAGCCTGGCAAGAGTGAGGATACACAACGTACCTGTGTAAGATCATTTCCGCCTACTTGCTAATTAGAGAGCAACTCAACCCAGGTCTCTATCAATAGGATCCTCCACTCAGTTGGTCAGTCAACAGCATTCCAGCTTAAGCTTGAAGCTGGTACACTCATTAAAACCAAACCAAAGTATTTAGTTCGCGGTCGCGAGGCTTGCGTGCGATTCATCGCTGTATGTGTTTGTGTGTGTGTGTGATGAAAGCGTATAGGCCCGTCCCCAGTTGTGCTGTAACTTAACCTGGTACATGGGAGTCTGTTCTGGGCTCTTGGCTCTACTCTCGTGGCCTTCAAGCATTCGGCACTTCATCTGAGAAGGAGTTTGTGAGGGGTTTCTTGAGTGCTTTGCATGGCCAACACACTCCTTTCTAACCGAGATAGTTCCCTAGAAGGCCAAAGCTTCTCCTGTTTCCCCCTTGAGAAAGTCTAAACACAAATAATCAAGCGTCAAGACACCGAGACGGGCCTAAAGGAAATGGGAGTCATTGCAAGTAGAAGGTGTGCACTGGAGGACTCGCGTATAAGAAACTGAAAGACATTTAAAAAGGACATTACCCTTTTGTTGTCTGCCTACTTTTAATACTTTTTACGACCCTGTTTACTCTGCCTCCTCACCCTTTCCTCTCCTCCCTCTCTGTCGCAGGAATGACTAATAGTAAGTGGCTTTCTAGAGGGGTGCTGCAGAGTGAGGGGGGTGAGAAACTACCTGCTTTTGTTATCTTAACACCCAGCGGCATGCGAGAGACAACCATCAAACATCCAGCTCCTCACTTGACATGAGCAGACTGCGCTGATGTGGAGGGAGCTGGCAGTGACATGGTTGGTGGAGTGAGAGTACGCTGCATCCTGGGCCTGGCAGCTTTATGAGCCCAGGGGGAACCATAAAGACACGCAGGCTTCCAGGCCCTCAGCTGCTCCCTGTGTTAGGGTTAGAAAAGCATGGGGGGGACAGGGACAGGATGCCTGTTTGGTCAGAGTTCATTCTTATCTGAGAAGGGTCTTCCCATTCACAGTAGCAAGAGTGAAAGAGGGTTACTTCTATAACCAACTAAAGCTGCATTCATATACACATACTACCACGAACTTCCCTCTTTAACAGATAAAATGTAAACCGCATCAAAGTCACACAAAAAGGCAACTACAATGTAATAAAAACAAGTGGTCATGTGCAGACACAAGCGCACACAGGAGCACACTAGGAGAAAAGATGATTTCCTTCTTCTCACATACCTGTGGCATGTCGCTGACAGACGGATGGGTCAGTGTTTGTTTTAGTAGCCAGGTCTCTGGATGACAGGAGGAAGCTCTGGGAGAGCTGTATCAGTGTTTAGACAGATACTACTGGGCCTGAAAGACACACGCTGTCCTCAGGCCTTCAGGACACTGCTCATAGAGCGAGGCAAAGGCCACAAAGATATCAGATGATGTGCTTAACACCAGCCCTGTCTCCTAAAAGTAACATTGCCATACAACTAAAATGCATTCTCAATTATTATTGGAAGGAAACGTATTGCCGTGGATCACATTTGACTTTGACGTACCAATTCTTTTGTAAAGTGGGATTTATGCTTGCCGCATCCGCAAGGGTCGCGAGTGTCCGCACGGCCAAAGTGACGTCACACCAGCAGACACGGCCCTTTGCAGGGATTCCTTGCGGCAGGTTTTTGCCTGTCCGTGCATATCCAAATTTTTCTAACGTTGTGGATGGGCTGTGAAAATGGAGAACTTTGAAGAGCTTTGAGAATGTCTGTTTTCCGGGAGGAGAAACAGACAGAGTATAAAAGATCCTAACGTTTCCTCGTCACGATTCCATGTCCGTGCAACCGTCCTTGCGGAGAGTATAACTGAAGCTTAAGTCCGCGGACGGCTGCAGCAAGTGAGGTAGTACGACGAATGACGCGCAGATCAGGTGACGTAGTATATCAAGCGACCGTTAATGAAAGTTATGTGAAATAATAATGTTATTGAAAGTTACGTGATATAATAACGAGTAACAAGCGAGTCCACTACGAGCGGTGGGTGATGGGTCTAACTAATACTGGACTTTCCCCCAGGAGACCGCTGTTCATGTCCCGTGTGAAACTAAATAATTTGACTTTTTACTAAACCTAACCCAGTAGTTTTATTGTCTAAACCTAACTAAGTAGTGTCGTTACATTTTTTGTTTCAATTTACAATGTCAACCAAGTGTTTAAAACAGTTTAAAACTGCAAATGTAATCCCGGAGAAAATGTGTTTCCCTCGAAACGTAATTGATATTGCATTTTAGATGTATGGGGAAGTCATTTTGTGGGAGAGAGGGTTGGCTTAGACGTGACATGGTCAGTTAGTATTGCCAAATAATTTGGGAATATTTACACTGCTTGATGTAGCAGATGGGTAGTTTTACTGTGTCAGGACCATTTCAGTTAGTGTAAGTCCTAAACTTGCTTTTAAATAAGTCTGTAATTTCCCATGCAGCTTATTAAGACCCATTACATGGACCGGTGGTAAACCCTGCCCATTTAATCGCTAACAAATACCATTAGGCAGAGGACCGTTTTAACATGGCCAATGATTTTTTACTATGTGTGTTTGCCCTTGTTTTCCCAGCTTTCATTGTGACTGGAGGTGGCCCACTTGGCAGGAAGTTTAACAGTGTTTTATAGAGTAACCCTCATTGTCCCAACCTCCTCATGGTAAGGAGTTAATGGGACCAGGTTGAGGAGGAGACGGAGACACACGGCGAGGAGCACAGACAGGTTTAGACACAATGGGAACACACACACTGCAGGTCTGCATGTGCATCTATCCCACTGATGGAGAACAGAGACCTCACCATCTGCAACTCCAAGGCACTGAGATACACCCACACACACACACACACACACTCTTACATCTATACATAGAGTAGTTACAAAGTCACAGTTTAAATGCATATTAAAACTAACAGAACAAGAGGTACTGGTGTTGAAAGACATCCTGCAGAAATGTTAATATAAAAACAATGCTGTGTGTCTCTGTTGTCATGACTAAATGCTACTGGCTGAGCGACACGGTGGAGGAGATATGAGTCAATGTCAGCCATGATGGTGCAATCGCACGCTGTTTCTGTTGTTCAAGGCGTATGAGCGAGCGTTCCCTTTACAACCTCTGACAGTAAAGTGTGAATCATCAGTTGTTTCATCATCATCATCACACTCTGCCTCCCTCAAAACACAGTATGGGGGTTGTGACCGCTCCAGCCTTGTTTTCTAGTAATGTGTGTGAGCCAACCAAGAAACACGCTTCATCCTCCTTTTTCTCAAACCATCCTACCCCTTCTCTGTCTCTGTCATGCTTCTCACGCTCTCTGCTAAAGCATGGTTTAGAAAAAAAAAAATGCAGCTTCAACTTAAAGTGCATTTAAAAATAAATCAATCTATTCTCATTGTTCAGTAGTATTTAGTTTTGAGCTGCAATGATTAATCGATTAGTTGTCAACTATTAAATTAATCACCAACTATTTTGATAATTGATTAATCAGTTTGAGTAACTTTTCTAAGAAAAAAAGGCAAACATTCTCTGATTCCAGCTTCTTAAATGTGAATATGTTCTGGTTTCTTTACTCCTCTATGACAGTAAACTGAATATCTTTGAGTTGTGGACAAAACAAGACATTTGCAGACGTCACCTTGGGCTTTGGGAAACACTGTTTGACATTTTATAGACCAAACAACTAATCGATAAATTGAGAAAATAATTGACATTGAAAATAATCGTTAATTGCAGCCCTAATTTAGTTTGCATTGTTACAAATTTTCCAAGTTGAGTTTCAATTTAAAGCCGGCTTTTTCTGCAGATTAGAATTCACACAGATTACGATCAGGTTTCCTCTTTAAAACACAACAGCTTTGTATTTAAGACTCAAACAGCATTTGTTCTGGGAATGTTAATGAATGAAATTAGCATGTGGAGCAGTGATGTGCGGTTTGAAATCCTCATCTCTATATTACACGTAACAAGAGCAACCACAGCTCCCTTACCTGCTTCTAACAGCTCCTGAGGCCTGGGGGGTGGGGGGTTCCAAAGATAACCTGTGGTAAAGATGGTCACACCGAGGTTCACAGATGTGTGTGAATGCTGGATAGTGTTTGTGTTTTTGTGTGTGTGTGTGTGTGTGTGTGTGTGTGTGTGTGCACACCTGCAGGCGCAAACCTACATCCGTGGGGGGCCAAGAAAAGGAAAAGAGAGAGGTGGGTAGAGAAGTTTCTGTTGCCACCGATACCGTATCATTTGTCACCACCTGAAAAGTCACTGCTGCTGCTGTGCAAACGAAAACACTAACAGACTCCGAACATCTGACATGTTCCGTTGAGCGAGCTTACATAATGAATGTTGGTTTTCGGCAAACTGTCTTGACAATGAATTAACTGGATTTATTGCAATAGTACATAGTGACCCAGGCTTTCAGAGACAAAACACTAATGCATCCCGTTATGTTGGCATGCTGCCGTTTGTGTGTGTTTTGGGAAGGCATTTTATTTATAGTTCATATTGTTTGACATTTCTAAAAATGTATTATTTGTGAAACGGGTGTATTGAATTGCCTCGGAGGCACCGTTTTCAAGCCCATAAACAAATGTTGATACATGAGAATTAGGATGGAGTATTTGAGGGCTTAACATTGCGAGGCTCCTCCTGCCGTGTGTACAAATGAAAATAAAACATCCTGTTCATTTTGGAAGTGTGTGTATAATATTAGGGGATGCACAAGTGTGTGTTACTAAAAGCAGAAAAAACAATCGATACAGTGAAGACTGACCGGGAGACTCAACCGGAAAAGAAAGAATAATCACCACTTTTATTACCAAAATAAAGTATAACCACAGGATTGGCTCTACTCTGTTTCTTTAATCCTCAGATTACAGCAGATGGTCAATATTGACCCTGCTGGTGGACTTGATCTGTCACAGGTTGCAGAGAAAAAGAAATCTGTGATCACCTTTAACAGAAGTGTATTTATATCCAGTTTTTATTTAAGGAAGTATTAGGATTACTTACTCACGGTGAGTAATGTACCCTCAAATGTCTAATTTCGTGTCCTACAGTTGTGTTTGTTTTCTTCGGTAACGTGATTGTTCAATATGAGCTGCACCTTCCCAGCATTGCGGAAAGAATGGTATCTATTTCTGTTCCTTCCTGCCATGGCTTCGAGCAGGCATCCATATCTTACCATAACCCCATCGTCGTTCTCTCTAGACCCATATCTCTGTCAGCCTCACAGAGTGAAACGCTGCTTCCTGTTTGGTTTGTCCAACCAGTGCCTCTTACTGGCTGCTCTAATGTTCCTATGTCAACTTTGACCCTACTTAACTGAAACCACTATCAGCGCGGTCCGCCTCAGTCACAGGAAGTCATGCTCTGAACTCGTGGCCTCAGAGATGGTTACGAAAACAGGTAACAAAGAGTGAAAAGCAAAAATACACTGAGTGGGAACACATACCGTAACACTGTGCAGACGCTTTCAATGGAGGAGACGTGCACGCTAAAGTACAAATACAGACAGAACAATAAAAAGTAGTGATATTAGAAAACAGATTGATGTTGGTTTCACATGGCTATATATAATTGATGTTGTGGAGAATGGGTTTGTATGTCCTCTTCCCATTTAGATTAAACAAACAGCTTAGGGTTTCGATCGCTTCTGGAGTCTATCTGCGGTATAACCATCATCTTTCATTCACCCTTTCAGAGATGTTTTCTATTTGACTGTCTCCTCCATCCTCCTCCACTTCTGGTGTACTCTAAACCACGACACTCCCACACAGAGCGCTGCAGCCCGGCAGCTGAAGGGTGAGACGACAAGTAAAAAAATTTAAAAAGACAGGCCTCTTTTGGCTTAGTTACCGCCACAGCAGCAGTCACACACACACAGCTATCAGGCGCTAAGTCTCACGCTGAGTCTGAGGATGGAAGACGTGCGCTCCAGATAAAACTCAGTCTCCTGAGTTATGATGTTGCGTGTCTGTTCTGCTGTTACGGATCAAAAAGTTGAACGAACTGACAAAATATCTGTCGGGAATCTTTGATGAGTGAGAAATGTTAAAGAAAGTAAAGAGGAGGAGGAGGACGAGGATGGGCGAGAACTTGCATGTGTGCATCTCTGTGGGAGTGGGAGAGTAGTTGAGATGAGAAAAGATGAAGAGACTGAAGATATGAAGGAGAGACAGACAGCACAGCAGACCACTGAGTGTCTAAGAAAGTGAGCGTAGCACAGTATCCATCAGCCTTAATAGAAACATGCACCGGCCCATTATGGAGAGGTGTTTGAGAATAAATCATCTAACAGGCCCCTTTTCAAAGCATTACCCTGTCAAACCTAATCTAACCTACCTCTGTCTGCTCTCCCATCCCATGCCGCACCCCCTCTCCTCTCTCCCTTAGTGAGCAAAGCCGTTTGCCGCCTCAGGCAAGGGCTGGGAACATAAGAGCAAAGTCACAGCAGAGCCGTGGATACGAGTCACCACCACAGTGTCTCCTCTCAGACTGCATGCTTTGCTTCACAGGAAAAAGGCCCACATTGTGAACCAAACACTCGGGGTTAACTCCATCAATATGGGTTCGGTCACCCGGCGCAATATTTAAGCCTCAAAAACGTCACTTTTACAAGCACACTTTGAACGGGTAATTTGTAAATTAATTTGTTTGCGAATTTGACAAGAATTTTTTGAACAAGAACGCCGGAGCCTTTGGAGAACAAAAGGGAAACAAGTTAATAGTCTTTGATGTGACCGCTGCTGCAGTGAACATGGATGAGAACTGCCTTCCTCATGTCTCCTCTGTGTCTGTCACACAGTGTGGTTTTCACCACAAGACACATCCCCTATCCTTCTGGGAACCATAAGGCCAACCTCTATGACAGCACGGCAAAGCAACAAATAGACTAGCGCAGAGACTCTGACCGCGAGAAAGGAGTTTTAGAGAAGGATGCAAACTGATTGTATCTCTAATGCTGCTTAAAGGAGGGACTAATTGTGTCTGCATGCACAGAAGCTTCAAATCAGATATATAACAATCACACTGTTTGAGCAGGCTTTTTTTTATTTAATTAAGTTTGAGTGCAAATTTGAATTTTTTGTTTTTACCTGCATATTCACAATTAACATCGTAATGACTTGGCAGGGTTTCTGATACATGAGAACTGTTTCGCACAGGTTTGCACTTCCGTTCTCACTTAAGGACAAGCCCCATTGATCGGTTGGATATGGGGCAATAAGCCTCGTGTGTTTTTCCATGGCTCCCACCAGTGCTGAAGCAGGCCGATGCTCTGGGCGGCTATATGTGTGTGAGACGGCTCGGCCCGCTGACTGACAGCCCTGGATAAGGGATAGTGTGTCTGCCCTCAGTGCCAGCACAGCTAGAAGTGATAAACACCGGCAACCTGATCCAGAGACAAGAGACGCCTCTGCCTCCGACAGAGTTCAAACTTAATGCACTTCTATTCTTCTTAGCCAAGTCCAGATTCGCTTGGCTCTACCGTGCTGAGCCTAAAGCTGACATGGCCCGGCCAGGTGGAGGTCGGCAGAGGCGATTCCAGCAGCTTTTCTGACCACCTTCTGATTGGCTTTTCCCATCTCATCCCCAGTCTGACACACCATCACCGTTCCAATCTGTCTGCTGCCTCTGCTTTACAGCTTTCAGTCGCCATTATTCCAAAAGCTTCTCCTATTCAATATTCCTATTGCGCCAACAGGACCTGAGCATTCTCACTGGTCTGGAATATTTATGGAAAGTTTATTTTATCTGTTTTTTATTGCTACTCTTGTACAAATAGGCCCCCATAGAGTCCCTAGTCCCTGCCCTTGCAGTAATGGCAATGTAAACATGGGAAAGTAATTTGAATTCTAACAAAGTGGAGATTAGCTGGTGACAGTTTGTGGCATGGGCGATTATTTCTAAAATAATCCTGTTTTGATATGCATCTGCGTCCCGGCAGGAATTTTCAATTTGTTTTCCCATTGCCGCATGTAAACAAGCTCTAGTGTCTCCTTATCATGGCGTCGCACGGACAAGGAAAGAGCGTATGCCTGCCCCCCCACCCCCCTCTTCCCTTCTTCCATCTCACCACACAACCTGTCTCCTCCATCCTGCTGCATCTGGTTAGAGCCGCTGAGCAGCCGCGCTTGTCTGGGTTTCAACAAGTCTCTTTATCGAGAGCAGGTAGGGGGTTTTATGTGTGTACCTGCAAGTCATTTGCAAACATGAAGTCCTCAAAACGCACCCCCTGAATATGTTCTGCTTGAGGGGTTCTGCCCATTCCCCGTCTGAATAGGCAAATATGCAACATGGCAAAATGGCCCACCCTACCCACAGGCCTGGGGCATGTGATAAATGTTTACACTTTTGATTGTCAACTAGGAGTTATGGAAATAATTGACTATTTATTTGAAATACTCGCAAAAAAAAAAAAATCCACTTTAATTTAAAGTTACGGACTTCATCCAAAATATTACTGAAAAATGCGATAATATAAAGATTTATTGTCATAAGTTGGCTCTGTTGTAGACGTTTACTAGAGAGGAGGTATTCATTCATTTCACATGGCGCCTGTAGAGGTGGTAAAGTCCTGAGCAGTGAGATATTTGCTATTTGCTTATACCCGCCTTTCATGTGGATAGAAAGCCAGGGGGCTATTTATCTCTCACTGATTGATTGCTCTTGCCTGAAGCTAATCAGCATGTAGCTTGTTGTGTCTTAATGTTTATGGGGATTATGCGAGGATAAACATGGTAATCCCCAATGTTGTGCAGGACTTCCAATTATCACGCTGCTTCACCAAAAATAAGGTCACCATAGATTTAACCTATTAATACAATATAAGCCAGCCGACATCCCTCCGCTGTTAATTTCACCTAAATTAAACCCGACTTCAGACCCAGATCCGAACCCACAAGAACCTGGCTGGGAGTCAAAAGTGACTCATCTCCGCTACAGCAGGTTGTGATTGGAGCTGACCAGCTAGGTTAGGCTGTGGTCACCGCCGTGACTGAGGCAGGCTTCCTTACAGATAGAGATAACAGGCAGAGGTGAATGTCTAGTCCATGCTGACAGTCTGGATCGATTAGGGATGGATCACTTACACGCAGCGATCGTTACAACCCCACCCCAGCGCTCAGGTGGAGCCACGGAGTGACTCACAGCGGCAGCACAGAGAGGTGATGGTCCTGACTGAATTGTGCCCTTGCCAAGCTACATTTAAGAGTTATGTATACAACTTCTGGCAAAAGTATCCTGCAATCTCTGATTGACAAAAACTGCATGATTGATAAACCTCCTCTTTCCACGCCATTAAGGGTGTGTGAGAAAAGAGGATGCGGAGTGGCCTGGCTCTCGCTGCTAGAGCCACCTCCATATCCTCCCCTCATTAATCTACTCTAATACATTCACTGCAAAGAGCTGCTTTCCCGCTGAAGAGCAAGCAGGCCTTAAATTACAATACAGAGGAGTGGAATCATTACTACCTTTAATGTTCCCAATCTAATTGAGGCATTAATTTAAGTAGAGTCTCCAGTGAGGATTATTCATAACTGCTTTTTAATTTAGAAGGGTGATCAGCGGAAATATTCCCCAGATCAGAGACAAAGTCCCTCCTCTGGTTTCCCCTTTTGCCGCTTTTCAAAGCCCCTTGACATTCGCAGGGTGAAGCGAGAGGATACACACAGCAGAAGAGAGCCGTCCCTGCTATTTAAACAATAAACACAAACACTACAGTGCAGCTCCTTTGGTGTGTTTCCTTTTCATGTAGCGCAATGTAATGTAGGCCTAATGTTTCTGCACAATGTGTGTGCTGCACAAAGAGCTGAATTACAAGGGACAAAAATCTATTATGCCCAGAAAATTATATTTTGCACAGGGCCACAGAATCAACCTGTACCCTATGCTGAACTATACTCAATATTGTGGTATTTTAAATTAATATGATTGATTTTGATATATCATATTTTTCATATTGATATCAAGAAGAAAAGGTAGGTGCCTCATCACTAGATTTTGACACAGAGCAGGCCTCAAATATTTGATAACAATGCAGGGACCCATTAGGGACAACATCATTTTATTGTTTTTAGTTAAATGGTGCAGCTTCCCAAATAAACATGCATTAGCCAAATTTCCCCAAACAGAAATACTTATGATGATAAACTGACCATTTATTGCAAATGGTTAGGCAGTCAGATTTCAAAGAATCTGAGCGACAATGAGAAGTTTCTACTCGGTGAAGTAATATTCAAGTGTATTACACACACGAGTAATAGTATAAAGAATTCAGGTAACCTATGAACCAAACTATGAATGTTAGATCATACGTAGCAAAAAACAAGCTTCAAGCAACAAGCCTGGATGAACACAATACTCCACTATTGCACAGTGAAGCTGGGGACTTTGGGAGCTCTTTAAGTCGGGTTTCCACCAAAAGACTTTTAGTCCCGGGAACTACTTTTCAGGGAACTCAAATGTTCCTTTAGCCCACTGTCGTCTGCGTTACCACCACAGTCTAAAGACCTGCGAAGATTAGGCAAATTAGTCCGCTGACGTATGAAAAAGCAACACGACATGGGACGAGGGCTGCTGGTGGCCACAGTGGTAAACCCACTCTGCAGCCTACAGTTCAGCGTGCCCGCCTGTTTCATCTAAAAACACGCTTAAAAAACTATATGGTTTAGTCTCACTGCGACGACATTTACTGCTGCATAGTATTTACTGATGCACGTTGAATGTAATGAATGAAATGAAACTAAGAGCGTCTGTCTCCACAGTAAATCATCTGTTGAGTGTTTGAGCCTAACTTTACTTTCAATGTTATCAATATAAGAAAAATGCTCTCCCCTTATCCTAAAATGGTCCTAAATTGATACTAGAGTACTTCCTTGTTTATGAATGACGCGGTACAGCTGAAGCACCGTCGTACTTTCAGAGTACTACCCCTCGACCAGGACCTTTTTGAGAGGTAAATTGCCCCTGTAAAATGTCCCCAAAACTTAATTTAGACCCTGATCCTTGCAGTCGAAACATAAAGAGCTCCTCAAAAGGTTCCTAGTTCCAAGGGATTGGTCCCGCGGTGGAAACGTGGCTTTAGGGTATCAAGCTCCAGGGGGAGTTTGGTCAGTAATTCTGCCATATCTGTCTATGCCTGTACAGTGTACATGTACTGGTTCAGCATATAGTATGGTGATTTAGTGTGATAACTAGTTTAGTTATGTTTCTTGAGATGTAGTTTCCTGTAATGTTGTTGACAGAAGACGATTCTTTTAAGCTACCAGCAGTTCCACTGCTATAACAATGATAAACAAACATTTTCAGTCATCAATGCTTTTTGCAAAAGTTGCCATTCTGCTTATTTCTTTGTTAGACAGGCTAGTGTGAGAGAGTAAAGGAACATTTTCCTTATATTCTGTTTCTGTAGTGTATACCTCCAGCAGTGGTGTTTTCATAGGCTGCATTTTCCCCTTTGAAATCACTTACTTAAACAGTGAGGCTCAGTGGGGAGGATTATTAGTGAGGGAACTCCATATTGAACCACAGCAGCCAGATTTGGCCAAAGGGGAGAAATCAGCAGCCCACGAGACACGGGCATTTGATTGTTGGGAGTCTCTAAAAACACACAACCAAACAAGAGCACTTAAGGGACAAGCATATACGCCGCACAGGCACACACACACACAAACACAACCCACACACACACACACACACACATGCAGACGGACCATGCCCCGCGGGACTTGAGTCACACTGATACCGTCGCAGTCCCCCTGTGGCACTAGAAGCAGGCACGGCATGCCATCTGGAGTTGGGAGGAGGGTTTGTTAGAGGGGTGTTGAAACCGAGTGGTACATGCTTCGACCGTGTGGCTGACCATCTGGCTTGGCATACTGTGTACCAGTAACTTTGAGCAGTCCTGCAAGAGAGAGGAGGAGGAGGAGGAGGAGGAGAGATAGATGGATGGGTGGAGACAGAGGGGGAGATAGCTGTAGGGTTAAAAGCAGCCAGAGTTTTGTGGCACCAATTTGATTGATGTGTTCGGTATAGCTCTCTCAGTCTCTCTCTCTCTTGCACTCTATGTTTGGAAAGTCTGTTTCCGCAAAGGAAATAATTCTCTATGGGTGGTGTATACGTTATTAGGGCAGGAACTAAGGGTTATTTTCATTATCGATTAATCTACCGCTTATTGTCTCGATTAATCCTTGATCTATAAAATGTCTGAAAAAAGCAAATCAGTTTCCCAGAGCCCACGGTGACGTCTTCATATTGCTATATTTTGACGATTGACTGACTACAAAAAATGTTACAGAATATCTTTCTATTGATTGAATAATTAATTGATTATTGCTACAGCACCTAAAACTTAGTTTGGGTTTTCTAAGATGAAGAATAAGATGAAGAGGAATAACTAGAGGTGGAGCTGGTGTTTGTAGGGTGGAGGGACTGAGGGACTTAACCCCCTGTCTGTGGGAAGACTGCCAACAGCAGACACACACACACATGAAGTCTGCGTTGCTGAAAGCTCCATGACCCTTTTCTTACCGCACAGACTGAGCAAGAGACCCAGAGAGAGGACTGAGCGAGAAAGAGATAGAGAGAAAAAATGGGGATTTATCTTATGAGCCAATGTGTGGCCTGACTCATGTCTGCATTAAGCCAAGTGAGGTATCCGCTTCCCCTTAATATTTTATAGTTTCCTTCAAAGAGGTCCCGCTGCCCGTACTAAAGTCGCTGTATGGCTTCAGTACAAGAATTCAGACTTCCTACCAGGTATCCTGGACCTGTATAGAGTTACTCTTCTCTCCTTTGCTGATCTCCTTCCTCACACACTTTATCGCCACATTATAGTGACTGCACACTTCCCCTGAACCCACCAACAGTATTACCTCTAAACACAATCAGTGGACGTGCGACCAGACATGTTTTCAGCTGCGTTAGATGAGGGAAAACGAAAGAAAGGATTCGTCGTCATATTGAAAACTTCTTGTCAAATTGACACGATGAGTGTACCAATCATAGATTGTATATAAAGATGGACGACATGACAGCTCCCCAAAAGTGAAGCCAAAACATCTTAATCGCCCCCTGGTGGCTGGCTGCAGTATACGTCATTAATCCCACTTCCCACATGTTAGCGGATAAGACATGGGCCAAACTAAAAAGTAAAACCTTTTTCCAAAAGATGGTTTCTGTCATTTTAGGTAGTTCTTATGACGCTGATGTATGTTCAAGTGTTCATTTTTCTGATAAACTTGGTTTTAATTAGTTATTTGATGCTATAAAAAGGGGGTGAGACATCATGATTGGTAGCTGTGAGTCTCTCTCGCTGACCTGATACCGCATTGCAGTCTCGCGATTGGTTCAGGCAGGTGATATTGATACCCTGGCTCAACCGCCCCATCATCATCGAAATCTCAAGATAGCAGCTACCGTATTCGGTATATTCTGTCTTCACTTCTGTACAGTGGGAGGAAGTGAAGACGCGTCGTCTATCTTTATACAGTATATAGTCTATGGTACCAACAAGGGTTTTTTCGCAACACTTTGGCACCTCAGACAGACATTATAGCACATATGCCATGTGTGCATACATCCACACACCTCCCACAAGTGTCTATGAGGGTAGGGCAAACCAACATTTATGTAAAAGGAACTCTGCTGAGTGCAATGATGCTACGACAAACGTTACGAGTTTGGCCATAGTATGTTTTGAAGTTATGTGCCTTTTTGTTCACTCACTGCCACACCCCCTTTTTACCAATTAGCATGAACACAAACACACACCTTCACACCGACACACTTGACCTCCATGCCAAATTTCAGCCCCCTAGAGCAAAAACTGTGGCCGCCAATAGGGTGGGTAAATGTTTGTGGACCGACCAACCGGCCAACAGAGTGAGCTATAGAGCTGCTGGTCGCAGCTAAAAATATGTGTGTACTGTATGTATTTATGTTGGTGCCCAATTACTGACCAGTCAAAGGGACGAAGGGTTTTCGAGAGATGGATGAAATCTGGTCCTGCTTTAACTTCAAAGCCAGGAAAGGGTATAGAGTTCCTAAACACATCATGAATATTGAAGACTGTAAAGTCACTCTTTCTGATCTGAAAGAGAAACTTTTGAAGAGCGCCACCCCGCCTCTTCCAGCCCCCCGACTTACAGTAGCCAAGCGGATGGGCAGTCCATTAACTATTTAAATGCACACAGAGATGTGAGAAGTAGTGGCCAGCATTTTAATGAAAAACAGAGCGGATTGGCTCCTGAAGGGACCACTCTGTTTCTGATTACCATTACTACAGCTCAGAGTTACATTTATAGGTCTGGCAGTGATTAAAGTTACATTGATATTTTCTTTTCTTCTTCTTTTTCTGGAGTCTGTGTACGCATGCTCTTCTCTCCCTAACCAGATGTGTGGTGCAGAGCCTTCGTGGCAGCTCCATTTTTATGTCTGCAAGTCAAGACAGTGACAAAGTGCTACTAAATCCAAATAGGTCTGAGTCAAAGCCAACGTGTCATCTATCCTTCCTATTTCCCCTCAGGGAGTTCTCACCTATCCAGCCTTCACGGTCCTATCTTGGGCACTGTGCTAATAAGGAACACCCCGTGTTTAAGCTGGGTGAGGCCCTGTCAAGGATTCTGGTTCAAGGCTACGGTGCCTACACGGGGACACTGCCAGTTTGGGATGAGAAATGGGGGTGAGAATATTTCACTCCTTCAGTCATTAACTACCTATAATTAGGTACAGTACCGTGCAGCTGCATGGGTCTGGATTGCTCAAGAGCTTAGTGGCATATCTTCATACTATAGATGTCAAATCTCAACCTTGTCTCCTACTAAATAGATTTGTATGCTACAATTTGCTTTACCGAATGCATTTTGGAGAAAACGTAATTTCCGCTTAGTTCACAGGCGATTTTTTCCTATTCAGGAATTGTGTTTTTATATATTAGATACACCAACTTTTGCAAAATTTAGACTGTATAATTTTCTTTTTTTGGTGTATCCACTCAGGATATTTTATGTGAAAACTGAAAACAGGTGGATGAAAAGACAGACACAAACAAACAGGGAACATTTTGTTATACTGATAAATACAAAATCCTTACAAAATGTACTTGTACTAAAATAAAATTTGTTTGAACAGAATTTTTAGAGCTGCAACGATTAATTGATTAGATGTTAACTATTAAATGTATCGCCAACTATTGTGATAATCGATTTTTTAAGAATAAAATCTGTTTTTCTGGTTTCTTTACTCCTCTATGAGAGTAAACTGAATATCTTTGAGTTGTGGACAAAACAAGACATTTGAGGACGTCATCTTGGGCTTTTTGGAAACACTGATCGTCATTTTTCACCATTTTCTGAGAACAGATTAATCGACAATGAAAATAATCGTTAGTTGCAGCTCTAATAATTTTTAGGAGACAGGGATGTGCATATATAAAGCATATCATGTGTAAGGTTCGATGTGAATCCTGAGTTACTTTTGAGATTTCAAAACTCTAAACTCCTGACTGAAAAAGATGCAAAGAGCAGAAAGTTGGAAACTGTTTGCATATCTTCAAAGCAAATCTTTACAGCTGATTCTGCCTCTCATCTTTTCATCTGAGAACAGAGTCTCAGCAAGTCTTCACCTCTATGAATATGTGAAATGACTGCACTGATTAGTGTTTCATTGATGAAGCACTATAGCAGAAAATCTATTGTTCTTAACGATTCAAGAATACAGACATATCTAAAACACGGTTGTGTTCTTTATTTTCTGAATGTCTGGCTCTTTAGTATTTTTACCCCTGAGACGTTGCAACAACAGCCACTTGAGCTCCCTCCGGCAGGGTGCTAAGTGGCTGAAAGGACTGGGAGAGGCTTGTGTAGAAGACTAAAGACATGCCTCTGTAAACACGCATGCATCTTTGCACTGCTCTCACTTCACACACAAGCTCTCCGCGGCAGAGTCAATAAACTGTTTGTTTTAAGTGTCTCTCTCACTTTCATTCACTCTGTGTATCCCTTGCTTAGTTCTCTGTAGCCACTATATGAAACGCCTTTCTCTCTCTCTCTCGCGCTTTCTCTGCTCTTCTGAAGCAGTGCTCAATCTTGCGCTGCAGCGCAACAGGAAGCCGTTTAGAGTATAGTCCCCACCATTGTTCCAGTCTGTTTCTCTCAAAAAGCTTTTATCGCTTCTACTAAGCGCTCTGCCAGGGGAGAAACAAAGATTTGTTGATAGTTCGCCGCTGCTAAAATTGCACCCTGGAGGTTCGCACACTTAACATGTGGAACATGTAATAAATTAAGAACAACGAGATGCAAACTTGGATGATGGAGGATGTTCCTGTGAGTGATGACAGCAGGGTCGTGTACCGTGGCAGGGATACTGCAGTTTCCTCTCTGTTATCTCAGGGCCCTCACTCGAGCTTTCCTGTTGCTCTCGAAACTTCTTCCTTCTCTTTTCTTCTCTTCACTGGAAACAACTGTGCTTTTGCTTTAAAGATATGGGGGGATATAGATGCATTATTGGGGTGATTGTCATTATGTTCACTCTTCACACCACTATGTAGCAAAGTGTTGTTATAGGTAACAATCTCTGAAGTAAAATATAAAATAAATGCCTATAATTAGCTACTACTACAAATCACTTGGCCAAACCCAAGAAACAGTGCTGGCATAGTGTCCCACAGTCCAGTGAGGCTATTTGCCATAAACAACCATTACAAACAACTGTTAAAAAACAAAGGACATTTGCTGAACATTAAGCACATACATTTTTTTTCAAATTTGAGCCATTAAGTCCAATTTAGATTTAAAAGTCACCAAGAGCTGTAACATATAATTGTAATGTCATTTTAATATTTTAAAGTGGGCAGTCGACTGGCTCAGACAGAGACAGACATTGATGTGCAAATGAGCCCAAAAGTGCAGAGGCCTGACATTTTGTGCACACAGTATGTGATTGTGTTTGGAAATGCACAGACTAACAGTGCACAAAATACCTCCAAATAATCAGCCAACATTTGTACACCAACAAATCGCTGTGGCCGTTACAGAGAAGCCCCCCAGTGTCTATCAAATGTTCCAACAACAAAACTTTATACTGTACAACAAATTCTTGCATCACTTATATCAACAAAAGTAAGATTAGATGGTTAGACCTTTAACTTTTTTTCCATCAGACAAAACATATTGAATGCTTGTGTTTTTCCATCGCTGGGATTTTTAGTTTGTATCAATAATTTAAATATCTGAATTGATATAAAGGAAGACAGAAAATAAAATGGGGAAAAAGATGCATGACACCGTCTTGTTCGCTTTCACAATATCTGGCTTGAATCAAGTCTAATGGACTGACAGTAACAGAAATCATATGTAGAGTTTGGTTATGTTACTCAAAGTTGTATCATCATTCATTCATTGATAAAGTATGTATAAGTCTAAGTATAATCATTGCTTTGTATTTTTGAAAAGTTTGAATATTATCGTATCTGTGCTGTGACGAATAAACCTTATTATTTAGTTTGTAACTTATTCATACAAATATTAATATATTATATTCATATACAGTATATTCTAATGTGCTTTTCATCACCTGAAAAAATATTTTAGGACAGTATTTTTTGAAAAGTATATAAATATTTGAGTGCAAAACAGACACATACTGTCAATGCATGTGTGGAGTCATTCATTAACTGTATATACACAACACAGACTTGTGGTCAGATTGGTGTGACCGCCCCTTGACCTGTCTTCTCCTATCTTGCTCAATACTTAGAGTTTAAGTCTGTTCCTTGACCCTTGCTAGGCTAAGCTGCTTTTGGATAATCAATGGACATAAGTTAAAGTTAATTGCCATGTCACAATGTCACAGACACCACAGACTCGCCGTTGAGGACTGTGTGTGGGAGGGGGGCAGGTGTAAGAGGATTACAGGGACCAGATGTCTGTGTGTTTAGTTTTGGCTTTAGCCCAGACAGGTTCAGGTCAGACTGGCCGCGGCGAGTTCCCAGAAAAAACTGAATTTATGTTCCTGAAAATTGTGCATCTCGTTCTATTAGTTCCCAGGCGCTGATAGTTAATTAAAACCATATCATAACAACAGCTAGAGCATGCAAATGTTACGGAGGGTTAGAACAATCGCCCCATAACTTCAAGACAGTGCTACGCTAACAGGGAAGCTCGCTTTTTTTTGCATAACATTACACTATAACCTTTATGTAAATAATTTAAAGTGCTACTTGAATTATTCATCAAAAGTGGCTACAAAGACAAGGGAGCTCTCAATGTGGCCATATTCCATTTTCTAATGTTCTTTATTGTGGCGACTAAATGTATTTATTGTAAAAGACGTCACTGCATTGGTTTGTTGACGCCTGCCTAAATATATAATGTGAATGTATACGGTCTTCTGCCTGAAGAGAAGGGCTCGTAGTGTTGCCACTGTGTCTACATGTTGTGGTTCCAGTGTATAATACAGTAGTGTGTGTCTGCTTATGATGTAGAAAGATGCTATTATATATAATCTGTATAACCTGTACTTGTGCAGTTATAGTTATAATATAATATAATATAATATAATATAATATAACTAGGGCTGTCAACATGTCAATAATAACGCGTTAACGCAAATTTGTTTTAACGCCACAAATTTCTTTAACTGATTAATGCAATCGATCTTGTGGAGGTTGTAACAGGATCAGTTTTAAAGCTAGAGTGAAAATACTGGCAGCATATGAATCAAGAAAACCTAATGAATCCATTGGTACCAACCAATGGTGTCATAATAGCTCGTCGCGAAGGGGGTTAAATAACGCCCCAAACTTGCGCTAAATTGGAAAGGAAAAACTGGCAAGGCCATTTTCAAAGGGGTCCTTGACCTCTAACCTCAAGATATGTGAATGAAAATGGGTTCTATGGGTACCCAGTCTCCCTTTTACAGACATATTTTAATCGATTGTCAGCCCTTAATATAATATAATATAATATAATATAGCTTAGAATATGTTGACCTGAGTCTTATTTTTTAGCATAGGGGAGAGCGGGGTCAGTTGGGACACTTTTGTATCAACATCAATAACCTTCCATTACTCACAGACGACTTGAACAGTAATGAAAATAATTTGATTCCTGAATAGATACATAATGTCTGCCAACAATTTATCAAGTTTTTTTTAAAGCCCAACCCAAACATGAAAGGCACAATATTGTTAAATGTACAAGAAGTGCATTTTCCAAAAATTCTGCCTCACGGTCGGTTGGGACTCCTCGTTCGGGGCTAAAAAAATATATATATAATTTAAATTGAAAAAATTGCCATCTAAATTTGAACACCTTACAGTATATTTACAATGTCACTTGTTCACAAATTTCTGTGAGAAAAAGAAAACATTTGTAAAATTGTTATATTTTCACAAATTACTGAGATATGGAATTTGGAAAAAAAGGGTTTCTGAGTGGTTGCCACTTGAGTAAACAATCATTCAATGACTTCACAGTGGGTCTTGTTCAATTAGGAAAAGCCCTCGTCTTGTTTTGTCTGCTTTTTGTTGATTTGTAGGAACTATAAACAGTACTGTCCCAACCGTCTCTGGGTAACTGTCCTACCAACAAAACTTCAGACAGTTAACATAAGCATCAACTGATCGGCCAGAAAATAAGCTTTCCAAACAATATGTTTTTTGTATGGTGCATAACTAGAAACAGCATGGTTGAAGAAAAATATAGAGCCAAAAATGTACTTGCATGCTGTATATTTCCAAACTGTGAATAAAATATGAGGAATAGTCTGAATGTCTCCACTTTGAGGTTGAAAGTGAAGAGGGTGTAGATGAGTATGAGCATAGTGAATGTATACATAAACTCTCCTGTCAAACTGACCCCGCTCTCCCCTACTCATGCTGTGACCTGAAATTTTATTGTCTGTAACTGTTATTTGTTGTATGTCTGAAACTTTGTTTAATGTGCTGCTGCTGTCTTTGCCAGGACACTCTTGAAAATTAGACTTTAAGGATGTTTATGTGCAGAAGAAGGCTTTCTGTCTTGTGGGGAAAAGCAGCTAAGATTGATCTGTACCTGCTCACAGAGTAGCATATAGGCCTGTGGCTGTCACACTGGAGACAGAGGAGAGAGATATTCTAAATGTATACTGTAGCAGTTGAGAGGCCACACCAGATATTACAGATGTGCTCCCTATTTAAACCCCCAAACCTCCAGCCGTCAACTCTGTAACATCCATCATGTCCTCTGCGTGTGATGAGGGATGTGGCCGAGGACAGACCTGAGTTGGTTACCACAAAGGATTTGGGACTAGAGCTACCTCTTCGGGCCTATACCTGAGGCTGGAGGCGCCCAACTGTAGCGAGCTTTTGTCACCCTGTCACCATCTCTATTCTCCGTGACTTATGTCCCCTCTGGCATCTTTGGGACTCCATTACCCCTGCGTGTATTGTGGGAATGTCAGGACCTCCCCGTGTGGAGAGCTTTTGCTCAGATTGATGGGCAGAGGTCTAACTGTGACCTGGCTGACTTTCACTCTTACTCTTACAGACAGATTTACATGGTATGGGCATGAGGCTTTGGTGCATTATGGGAGAGGATTGTGAGGTCCCTGGATACAAATTGTAAAAAGGGGAAGATGACTTATTTATGAGCCTGGGCTCCAGAAGTTTCTTGAAATGAGTAAAATGGTGCTTATGATCTTGATTGTGATGATACGTGAAGAAGAAAAAATTAAAAACAGTGTAGCTTTCAATCTCAATCTTTTGGCAGAGCAGCACTGCTGCACTGATGACTTCTGGTCTAAAGTTTCATCTCCGTATCCATGTTTAGAGTGGGGTTACTGCGTGCAGTATGGTAAAAATTTAATCCACTGGATCAACATAAACAACATATTCCACATGATTTTATTGTGGTTGATTCTACATTGTCCAAATTCCTATCTTAAATTTGCTTTTAGTTGCCTATTACTCAGCTAATCACCCTTGCATTGGCAGTAGTTAGACTTTTATGAGGTAAAAAAGTAAGCCTGGTTTGATGTGATGCTCACATAATTAACATCCACCAATGCTTAATCAGCATTAGAGGTTTTTTATGAGTTGGTTTACACAGGGACACAACAACGGTGATATTGGTGGGCAGCCTGGTCTCCTAAAAATTATGTTCCCATACATAAAAACTGCATTGGGATTTACGTTTCGAGGAAAATGTATTTTCACGTGGATTACGTTTGTTTTTGACGTCTCACAAATGTGTTTGTTATGATATCATGGGGAGGAGGTCGGGGTGGTGGATGGGTCACCGGACTTTCGCACAAAAGACTGGTGTTCATGTCCCATTTGAAACTAAACGTCAACTCCAGTTATTTTAATCATGATGGGTTTTTTTTATTAAACCTAACCAAGTAGTTTTGTTGCATTTTTTGTTGTGTTTTGTTTCAATTTGGTAGTCATTTTAAAAGAGCAATATGTAGCACTGACAGCTAGCGTTTAAAATGGGTAACAGCAGTCCAAATTCAAAACATTAGAGCCGTGGTCCGTCCGCTCCTCCAGTGTGACTGGAATCACCTCACCGGCTGTGTGTTTCAAATACTCGCTGCCTTGATAACCCAGCTGCAGATGGACCACAGAGACAATCTAACGCTAACGCTTATCTCTGTTGATCCAATTCGTTAGCTTGCTTCCATGACTGCAGAAGGCTGTTTCTGCGAGCCAATTTCTTGCATATGTGGCAACGGGGTGTTGAAATGGGCTGTTTCGGACCGGAATGTAAATTTCAAAATGACAACATACTGGCTTTAGCGTTGTTGTCAGAGAAGGCAGTATTTCAATTAAGTATGTTTCCTTAATCTCGGATGACATATCATGGTCATTTTATGATTTATTACAGTAAATATATTACATATTGGTCCGTTAAGCCAAACCATGATGTTTTTTTTACTAAAACCACGTTAAAACTGTTTAAAAATGCGACCATAATTCAAACTAAAATATGTTTCCCTTGAAACATAATTGAGAAGCAGTAGTTGTGTGGGAATGTAATTTTGTAGGAGACAGGGTTGTGGTGGGAGAGGACTGTTCGTATAGATTATTATGAATATTTATTAGCACTCCCATCGCACACACAAGAGCTGTTAAGGGTTTGTGTATGCTGGTGTACTGCCTGGGTAAACCATGTAAACGTACCTTTTCTGGCAGAGAAATTCTTTCCCCACTACAGCGCCTGTACACATCCAGTTGTCAGTTCATTGGGTTGAGAAGGGTATAGTGTTTTTTTCTTCCTCTAGAGAAGCAGCACACGGCCCAGAGCAGAGAGCTGAGGCTTTGTAATCACTGTCCTGTCTCTGCCTCTGCATTTCTCAGTCTGTGTTTTCTGTTAGTATTGGAGCTGACAGGCTGTCAGTGGAGGAAGGGCTTTGAACCTGAGGGCTCCTCTCTCTACCAGAGGCTAATCGCTACTTCAGAACAGGGGACTGCCCCTAAACAAACATTTACTGCTGTAAAGACAGGGTCGGCCCCTAACGATGTAGGTCAGCGGGGCTTTTTACAGCAAGCCCTTTATGGAGACGGATGCCAGAGATGGACAAATAGCAGGACATTAGCTGTCAGCAGCACCAGCAGGAGCCAGATCTGGCTGCACGTTAATAGCTGTTTGTTGGTGGAGAGGAAGAAGCTCATAAAAGAGGAGACTCTTATCTTCTGCGGACCCTGCGTGTTTGTGTCACAGCCAAGGCTGACCACATGAAACACAAGCAGAACGGTCCCGGCCAGAGATGGACTGCACTCCGTCTGATAATTGTAGTGCATCCTGCTTTCTACAGGGACCACAGGCCTGAATTATAATACTACACAGCCACAGGCGTCTCTACAGCGTACGCCGCCGTACATGATTTGTCAACACAGTCTATTCACATCTTTGCAGGAGAGTGTAATGTAATGCTAAGATTTTTTCTGACAGCATAATCAGTTCATCCAACAAGGTTTTATTTGGTGACAGCGCTGAGGGTCTTTCTCTGCCTGAGGAGCTATACGCTCTCCCGGTCCACATGCTCACACCTTTAACGACTTCTTAAATGTCACAGAATGTCAGGCGGAGGGATAAAAGCAGAGGACCTCCTCCTGCTTGCCAGTGATCCTCGGTAGTTTTTACTACGCTACAGCGCTGCCGGGCAGGACACATGCACTCAGGTGTGGCCCAGATTTCACCGGACGGACCGGTGACATGATTTAATGCACTTGCTTCTAAGGAGCCAAGTGAGAAGAGCTCCTTGTCAGTGGAGGACCTCTGACTGAGCACAGCATGCCCTTACAAATGTATCCTTTGTGCACGCTACTTAGAAGAAAATCGTCCATCATATGCGGTTTCATACACTATAACACTTCAGATTATAAAACATTCTCTGCAGCGGGCCAGCAAGCTCCCTCACAAACACCAAGATAGTTCTTGGTTTCAGAAAGATTTAAACTCAGTGTAAGTTGACTGTGTACTCCCTCCCTCGGGAGCAGACCGCTGCTGTGATGAAATAAGCATCAACTCTGCTCAATTTTCCGTTGAGCTAACCAGGCAGCTCATCTCCATTAGTGTTAGTCTAACCAGCTCTGCTCTGGATCTCTTTAGCTGTGATCTCGCCAGAAGCCAGTTGGGTGTTATGAGTGTGTGTGTGTGTGTGTGTCTGCACACACGCTTGTGTGATTTTGTGAGAGCTCAGTACTCTGAGCCCTACAGCTGTGAGAGATCTGAGTGTAAGGCCATGATGGGGCTCCGTTAAGCTCAACAGCGTGAGCCTGTATCAATTACGCTGCAACAGCGATACGAACACAGCGTGCAGTCTTCAAAGACAAAGACTTATGACCGCCCAGCGTCTCCTCAGCTCCTCTGGCCACAGAGTCAGCTGGATAACCTTCAGACAACACACACTAACTAGAGAGGAGAAAGACAGAATGACAATGTTGTATTTAGTCCCATTCAGAGAAACTTGCTTTCATATTTAGAGAGCAAAATGACACCATATTTAGAGCTTGTAAATGCTTTCTGTAGTTTTGTGCCTTTTTGGAATTATTTGGACTAGAAAGAGAAAGAGTTCCCTCGATATCCTGCCCTGTGACCTGCCTCACCTCTTGGTAGAAAACCTCTGTGGTCCAGCGCTCCTTTGAACGTCATATGGATCTAGTTCCCTGGCTGGAGACTAGTGGTATAGATGAGCTTTAATCCATGTATCTCTACCTCCAAACCTCCTCTCTAAAACCTTTGTACCTCCATATTCAATAACACTCCAAAGGCAAGCCGATGCCTTTGAGGACTCCACCAAAGTTTGAAGGCAAAACTGTCATGCATAATATGTGTGGTATTTTCCTCGACTCCTGGTTAAAGGAATGACTGCCATATCAGCCAGTCAGTTGTGGACTGTAGAGAGAGTGTACGGCGTGGTAATGAATGAAGGTAAATGGCAGGGTATGAAGCACTTCCTATCGTAATTTCACACTTGTCAGCTCTTGTGAGGAAACTTCACCTTTACACAAGGATAGCAGAACAGGCCCGGCCACAGAAAACACAGAGAATATGTCTTGATGTTGTGGGATAAATTCTCTATGCAAAGAATTTCCCTTGCAAATATATCCAATCTTCAATTCTACTAGAAGAGAGAGCAGAATTTATACTCTGAAGTTTAAACAACATACAGGTTTAGTTGCCAATCCTTAAAAGGTATACACTAGGGCTGTCAATCAATTAAAATATTTAATCAGGATTAATCGCAAATTAATCACACATTTTTGATCTGTTCAAAATGTACCTTAAAGGGAAATTTGATACTGTTATCAACATGGGAGTGGGCAAATATGCTTGCTTTATGTATGTATATATTTATTATTGGAAATCAAATAACAACACAAAACAATTATTATTGAATTATTATTATTATTATTATTATTACAAATATTGTCCAGAAACCCTCACAGCTACTGCATTTAGCATAAAAAATATGCTCAAATCATAACATGGCAAACTGCAGCCCAACACGCAACAACAGCTGTCAGTGTGTCAGTGTGCTGACTTGACTATGACTTGCCCCAAACTGCATGTGATTATCATAAAGTGGGCATGTCTGTAAAGGGGAGACTCGTGGGTACCCATACAACCCATTTTCATTCACATATCTTGAGGTCAGAGGTCAAGGGACCCCTTTGAAAATTGCCATGACAGTTTTTCCCCGCAAAACTTTAGCGTAATTTGGAGCGTTATTTAACCTCCTTCATGACAAGCTAGTATGGCATGGATGGTACCAATTGATTTCTTAGGTTTTCCTAGTTTCATAAGATACCAGTATCTTCAGTTTCGCTCTAGCAGCCCGCAACCTCCGAAAGATCCATTGTGTTAATGTGTTAAAGAAATTAGTGGCGTTAAAGGAAATCTGTGTTAATACGTTATCGCGTTAACGTTGACAGCCTTAGTATACACAGTATGCATTGATGAAGTCTTTATATATCTTTGTGTGCATTTATGCAAGAGTGTGAATGTGTTGTGGGAGCTGTATCGAGGGCTCTATATACAGTATATTACCTTGCTATATAGAGACGGGTGAAACAGGGTGAAGTTATCATACGCATGTACACACACAATGAGTCGGGTGGTGTCTAATTAAATTGTGAGGTGGAGACATGAAGTATAAACACATGAAATTCATTCAAATTACTTCTTAAACAGCATTTTTACCACCTTGATGGAATTAATTACGCCCTGATGTGAACTATTTTTCCTTAATGATCCTGAAAAGCTGATATCACACCAGCTAGGAGCATACTGCACATCTGATTTCTCCAGCTTAATGTAACTGTTTCTTCATGAAGTTTTACAGAGACCGGACTCCAGTTTGCAGCAAAACAGACAAAAAATTAAGAGAATTTGTCCACAGTTATCAGTTTTGATTGTTAATTTATGGAAAAGAAACACCTGTGGAGTATAATTTACTGAGTAAAAAAAAAGTTTATGCGTCGTTTTATGTATCGTTGTATTGTTTAATATACCCCACATAAACATTTATCCTCAGCATAAATTTTAGCTGCAGTCTGTTCAGAACCTAACCTCATCTTTTAGATGTCCTATATTCACAAACACAAAGTGCTTACTCAATGCTTTGCGTCAAATGTGGTGCCAAAGAGTTGCTTTTTGAGGATGCACATTACACATCTGAATCTTTCTCTGGTGGTGCAGCAGCATCAGTATAGCTACTTATGTACAGTACTGTACGCTTCCTATTGAAGGAAAGCAAGCTTCAGGAATTGTATCTCCCAATAGAAAAATCATGGACTCATCTTCATCACTACCTTTGTATTTATTTAAAATAAAAGCTTAATATAATATAAAAAGGAATTAAAAAAAATTAAGATAATGTTAAATGTGCACAAACGTAAATAAAAAAGATAAATAGAGTCACCTATACATTCATCTATTGAATTGTATGTGAGTTAGGGAGTGTGACGGTGGCACTGCGAGTGTGTTTGTGTGTGTGAGTGCGAGAGAGACGGAGCAGGGAAAAGGAAGGGGTGAGTAGAGGGAGGATATGAGAGCCTTCTCGGGGGACCTTAAACAAACTGACTAAAGTGGTCCTGTTTTCTGATCAGGCACAGAGAGGAGAACACTTAGCACTGCTGGAGACACTCTAAACAGCCACTGAGGAATTAGCCTGTTACTGGGAAACTTCACAGCTCCTGCACTGGGCCGTGTCCCCGACTAAGTAATACAGAAAATAGAACAGGCAATAAACAGCAACAAACAAAATGCAAGTATGCACACACACCCATCTATCCTCCAGCCACGCTCACACGTACACAGGTGCATAAGGACAGGCTGTATGTGTGCCAATAAGCGCGGCGCTCACGATGGCTGTCTCACACCAGCACGGATAAACACGAAAACACACACGGCACAAGATACCATATGCGCCACGGCCTCTCTGAGGAAAAGCGGTAGATAATGAATGGGCCCCTCACACACTCCAGAAAAGTGTCGCGAGTGACTCGAGACAAGGAAAAATATGTTTCCACTGAGGAAAAGCGATGACCTTATTCCTTCTCCGTGGTGTTCGTATATACAGTATTCTTTTAGCTGCATCGCCAGGTTTGGCCAAACAAAGATGAGCTTAAATTTAGGCCCCATGATGTCAACACAAACACAGGATAGAAAGTTCATGTTTAATTAGGTGTCCCCCCTTTTCTAAAGTTCATTTCAATTAGTCCCACCTCGGCCCCACTTTCAGGTCTCAGTGATTTGTCAATGCCTCAACTTCTATGTAGCGCAGCGTGGTCACAATGCAGCATGGAAATGTGTGTGTGTGTGTATGTGGGTGTATGTATTTGCATGCGTGTTGCTGTTTATGTTTTGTGTGTGACCTCGACAAAAAGAGGGACTCCTGTGCCCTTGACATTTCCTTCTTGTTCTTATGATGAATTGCAGGGGTTATTTACTAGTTCATCGGAGGGATTCACACATCCCCGCTTTGTTCCCAAACACTCGCAAACATCCATAAAAATAACTGCTCTGGAACTTTCACCGTCACTCCTAATTGTAAAAGAAGAAATGTATTTTCTACGAGTTCATTTATTCCATCAACTAGTGTAGTCAGAGATGCTAAAACTACTCTAAATAGCCTCACATTGTTTAACTACCTAATATATAACAGTATAAATAACAGTTTTAGAATTTTTTAATTAATAAAAACTTCATCATCAATCACATCACTTTCTCTCAGTGTATGTACAGTAACTAGGGCTGTCAATCCATTAAAATATTTAATTGCGATTAATTGTATGATTGTCCATTATAAATCACAAATTAATCCCCCTTTTTTTCTGTTCAGATTCAGAATGTACCTTTAAAGGAAGATTTGTCAAGTATTTAATGCTCATCTTATTAACATGGGAGTGGACAAATGTGCTTATGCAAATGTATGTATATATGTATTGTTGGAAATCAATTAACAACACAAAACAATGACATCTATTGTCCAGAAACCCTCACAAGTACTGCATTTAGCATAGAAAATATAAGCTCAAATCATAACATGGCAAACTCAAGCCCCAAACTGCATGTGATTATCATAAAGTGGGCCTGTCTGTAAAGGGGAGACTCGTGGGTACCCAGAGAACCCATTTTCATTCGCATATCTTGAGGTCAGAGGTCAAGGGACCCCTTTGAAAATGGCCATGCCAGTTTTTCCCCACCAAAATTTAGTGTTTGGAGTGTTATTTAACCTCCTTTGCGACAAGCTAATATGACATTGTTGGTACCAGTGGATTCCTCAGGTTTTTTAGTTTTACATGATACCAGTATATTCGCTCTCACTTTAAACTGAGCCCGGTACAACCTCCGAAAGATTGATTGCCATTGAAGAAATTAGTGGCGTTAAAACAAATTTGCATTAACGCGTTAACTTTAACAGCCCTAATGTTAACATTTAGAAATAATTATGTCTAAAGGTATGTCATCGTTTTGTTTAAATAATTTAGATCATTTGTCTGTTTTTGAAAAGACTAAAAGAATAATAATTGTTAGCATTGTATGTAGTTTTAATAGATTTTGTATGAATGTGAATCATGTCAAAGACTAAGTTCCATTGCCTTGTGATTGACAATGAAGTTTGTCTTATTCTGATTCAACTATCATTCAAATATTAGTAGAAAAACAAAAGCATTTTTAAGAAAATTCTAACTGTATAATGTTCAATATCAAATCATTCAGGATCCTGCAGACGTATCATTCAGACATACTATACATGTCACTATCTGACTGTGTATAGGTGGCGGTTAGATGGCCTATATGTCCTGTGTAGGATGCTGGAGGTGTACTATGTCTGCTCTGTCCATTCTGTGACACCCTCACATGAGCTGATCAATCAGCTGTAATAAAACCCATCAGGTCACCTTTGATATTTATCATTTTTTTGTGTGCGTAAAATGAAACGCCCCATGATGCTATGGAAGCTAAATTTAGATTACCTATATGCTAACATATCTCTACCCCTCCTCCCCTCAAAAGGAAATAGAAAAAAAAGGTTTATGAATTATGCTGAGATGCCTGTATTCCTGTGACATGTAATATCGGTCATTTGTCTTCTTCTTTCGTCCCCAGTCATCGTGTTTGTAGCAGTATATCTAAATTTTGTCCTTAAATGTACGCACACTTCTTCAAGAGTATAACGCACATAATCAGAAAGTTGTAACGGTAAACATAATGTTGTTTTGTTGCTCATCAGCGGAAAAAAATTGAGCAATCACCTGACTGTTTGACTTATCTCTCTCACCCTGCGGTGTGTTTCTCTCTGTGTGTTTCTGTCGCTTGCAGAGGTTTGAGGTGCTTAGCATCTCTTGTTTGCACACAATCCGTCTGTGATTATTGCCCGCTCCAGGCTTCATGCACAGTGATGCGTCTTTTCACAAAGCAGCTCTCATTTGCATAGATTTTGCCAAGAACCTCTCAAATCTTAAGGAGTGTGCTTAAAGACGAGTTAAAGACGAGCAATCATGGCGACAGATCGCCTTGTTTGTGTTAAAGGCAGTATGAGCTAAGCAGCAAACTGGCTCTTCAAGTCAAAGACGGCACACAAAAACTTTTATCGATTTGTTTTGATGTGGATTTTCTAACAACAGTTAAGGCTTTTTTTTGAATAGTCAGGCCAAACCTGTGTAACTGCAATCAAGGTCCAACTATACGGTTAATTTTCTGCAGATGGCACACAAAAAGTCCTTATTCAAGCATTTGCAAAGAAATACGCTTTTCTTATGTGTTTGTTGATTTGTTTATTTATTTCTTTATTTTGTTGTTGTCATTTTTTTTCTGCTGAACACAGCTGCTTGAGCCCCACCATGCAGAAAGGCCCAATATGGCTCTGTCTGTAAATCGGAGTCCGGGGGCCACAAGACAGAAAACAGGGGAGAACCACCCGGTGAAATTTAGCGCACGATGGCTCCCAGCGGGCATCATTTGGGGACCGGAGAGGTTTTTTTCCCTCCTTCTCTCTTTCCCTTTTCCTGCATGGTGAGCAGGTTGGAAAGCTCAACCCTAACATTGCTGCTGACACAACCACTCAGGGACGGCTGTAACAGCTCTCTTAGCATGGCACCTGTTATTGAGCCGTCAGAGAGAGAGAGAGAGAGAATGAGAAACAGGGAGGGAGGAACAAGGAAAAGAGAAGGAGGTAGGTGTGCAAGCAGGGAAGGAGTGAAACTCAATTGTAATTTCAGGGCTGTCACAGTTCTGAGAGCCGGTAATTCTGCTGCCGTAACGGTGAGCCGGCGTACTTGAACGCCTCTCCGTGCTGAGACTGATCTCTTCCCTCATTGTCCAGACTACCTACATTTACACATTCATCACGGAACAGAATAAACAAACTGATTCTAATTAGATTCACATCAGGCTACTTTGTAAACAGAGAGCACGGTATGTGTCTGTATGGTCACACTGCTGCTCCTTCTATTTCTTTGTTGTGTTTTAACACATTTTCTTCCCGCTGTCTCTGTTTTAATGCAACTGAAATGACTTGGACAGTCCAGTGTGCCTTTCATGCAACTCTTTTTCATTTGTCTTTTTCCACTGAATGCAGTTAGCTTTTGGATATTGTTAAATGATTCATAATGCTGTTGGGCCGATACAGACTCAAATAGCTGGATCAGGTATCAGTGATAATGACACCGATCTATTCTATTCAATTCTACATGTATATATTATATATATTATATACTGACATTTTAATTCATGTTTATTTATTTTATTATTTTAATAACAAATAACAATTCACTAAATTTCCATCTCTGTATTTACTTACGTTTTGTTTTACAAAGTTAGGAAAGTAATGTTTAAGTCAAGCCTGATGTTTCCTTACACATAAAAGAATGATCCCAGTCACTTCCACACAGTGAGACATACAGCTTAGTAATTAAACACTGGTATCGGATCGGTACTCAGTATCGGCCAATACCCAAAGCGCAGGTATCGCTATGGGGACTAAAAAAGTCGGATCGGTGAATCCCGAGACTCCTCATGTCTCACATTTTGCCAAGATAAATGACCGTATGGTAAAAGAGGAGGTAATAATACAAGAGCTTATGTTTTCAGTATGGTGTTTTTTCATTGTAATTTATTTCCTTTTTGAGATGATACCAGGAAAGAGGACGGAGATATATATTAGATACAAATACTGGTAGAAACAAATGCTAACAGACATGGGGAGAACAAAAGAATGAAGGAAAAGCCACTGTGGTTTATTTCCTCTCTGAGCCAATCATCAGAGGCACACGGCTGTCCATTCAAGCAAAGCAGTGGCATTCCTCCGCAGAGCAATCAAAATGGATTAAACCAACCACGCTCCAGCTGCCGCCACGCAAATCAGATATGCCTGTGATGATGATAATCAATCCATAATAAAATAACACAACATAAATCTGATAGTGTTGTTCCAACAGTTTTAATAACATAGATTTAAATATTGCCATGTGCACTGGAGTGATTTATTGACGAAAAAGTGCTATCAAGCTTATATACACCCCCGTTTCTGGTGGCCCGCCAATAATACCATTAACTGCATTGTTCAAACTCATTATGTGATGAGAAACACAATAATAATCGCAGGACTACAAACACACAATTTCTCCCATTGAGCTAATCACTTTTGCTAGTATTATTAGTCTCTCTTCCTCCCTCTCTCTCTCTTCTTGCTCTCTTGCTCACTTCATCATAAATCCTGGGAGAGGCTGGTGTATAAATCCCTAGTCCTGAATTAGTATTGTAATTTCTGGTATCCATGCATGCTTTGCCAGCGCAGACCTCAGAGTTATTAATCTGGGGGGACAGGTGCCATAGAAACAATATGCTGAGCGGTTGGCCTGGATACGGGGCCGACCCCACCCGCGCCACAGCCCTCAGCGCATTCAATTACAATTACAAGGAATGGACCGAAGCCCAGTTTTAGTGACCATAAAAAATCTGAACGCTGATGGAATTTTATATGTTTCACCATTACAAGTTAAGTTTAATTTTTTTTTTTTTAGAACTTGTTTATGTTAAAAAAAAAAAAGAAATCACATCGAGATTAAAGCAGCAGCGGGTAGAATTGACGCAAATATGATTAAAAAAGTTATTTTTATAAAACAGTCACTATATCCTGACAGTAGTGCATGAGACAGATAATCTGTAAAAAAAAATCATGTGCCTCTGTGTCCTCCGGTGCTCCTAATGTCATCTGCAAGATTTCACAGACCGGAGGAAAACAACCAGTCAGAGCCGAGCTGGAGCCTTGCCGTCTCTGAGCAGCTGTCAATCACTCACAAACTCCGATCAAACTGTCAAAATAGGCAGCGCTGATCAAATATGAATCAATATTCTGTTATTGTAATGCCTATTTCTTGCTTCAAATGTTTTCAGAAACATCTTGTAGTGTACTGTTTAGCTGTGAAATGAGAAAGTTTGTGACCCGGCCACCATGTCAAGATCAGTTGAGAAAATACCAAGCACCGCCCACTAGCCGGAGCAAAGGTTCTCATTTTACAGCTAAACAGTACACTACAATATGTTTCTGAAAACATTTGAGGCGAGAAATAGCATACAGTAATAGAATATTGATGAATATTTGATCAGTGCTGCCTAGTTTGATCGTTTGATTGGAGTTTGCGAAAGCTGCCTCCATTGAATGAACGTTCAATAGGAACGCTCTCTCTCTGAAATGACCTGTGATTGGCCAAAGTCTCCCGTCACGGGCTAGATTTTTAAAGCCTGAAAACAGAGCCATGATGAGGTGCAGAAGTCTAGTTTTCTCTCAGAACACTTGAATTACAATATGCTGAAAGGTTATTATGGTATTTTTGCCCAATGATGCCAAAAAACATTCTGCCTACTGCAGGTTTAACACAAACATAAAATATAAGTTGTTGCCTCAGGGAGTCTGAGATGTTTCTGGAGTCCCATAACGTGTGATATTGTGCGGTTTACCACCTCTCCGATAGAAAAGCTGTTATGCCGCACATATGGCCCGCTGACAAACATGACAGATGAAACACTTTGTTTGCTTTTGTTTAAGCACCGGCTCCTCTCCTAATACAAGCCTTTTAAGTGATCAAAAAGGCCCGGCGATATTTGATGTTGTCTGCGTGCAGAGAGAGGGGGGAAGGCAGAGGAAGTGTCATCCAGTGATATACAGCTCCAGTCCTCTGTCACACAGCGCAGTGTCTGCTGGGAAATAATCTGACATCTTGTGCTCGACACATCCCGGCGATGAGTAGAGAAGGAGGCAGGGTGGGTGGGGGGGGGGAGAAGAGATAGAAGGGAAGAGAGTGATGGGACAAAGAGGCAAGGGAGAAGAGAGAGGCTGAGGGAAGTGGGAGTGCGAGCAGGGAGAGTGGAAGGAGAGAGAGGACACAATCAATTCAGCGGCCCCGTCTCCATCATGTCATCGCCTGTCAGCATAGATTTAAGAATAAAGCTTTTGAGAGACCTTCCAGAGCTACAGTCTGATCGATGCTCTGGCAACGTTGGCCCAGATGTCACTGACACGCATCACACGGCCACTCAAAACACAACCCCACCGTGACCGCGGGACTGGGAACTACCAGAGACCCCTGCCCTAAGTTGGTAACGGGACACGGCACACTTTTCAAAGGCCACAGTTCTGTCTTATATGTCGCCATCCACATGCGAAGCTAGGTAGGTTATTAACACTGCGCCCATAACTTGAATATACCAATAGGGATGGAAAAACTGGAAGTGCATATGGGCAAGACCATTAGAGAAAACAGAGAGGCAAAGATGAAGATATAGTGACGGGGTGAATAAATCGAGTCATTAAGCATGTGTGTGTGTGGGAGCCTGGCTCCCATATGACGGTGCGGGGTGGCGGGATGCTTCTGCTGCCGTTCGTTCCCCCGTAAACAGACAAACAGATTGGCTCGTTTGCCTCTCTCCTCTGGGCAGCTTTTGCCTCCTGCTTCCTGGGGAACGCTTAGGACTTTTCTCCCCTCCGCCTCCGAAGAGACTCCTGCCTGCGCTGTAATTTCAATTTGTGGCATGGCTTCTTTTAATTAATCTACACTGCGGTCAAGTGTCAAACTAATGTTGAAAGCAGATCTCAACCCAGTTAGTCTATAAGTAGCTGTGATTCCAAATTTAACTGATTTAATTAAAACATTCACAAATCAAAATGTTCTAATTAAAAAAAATGTTTTAGTCAAAGAACTGCATGTATTTTGTTTGTTGCTTGTTAATTAGTTAATTAAAGGAGCATGCAGCACTTTTTTTGTAGCCGGTGAGATAGATAAGTTTCAATTCGATTCAATTTATTTTTTTATATCATCAAATCATAACAAAAGTTATCTCGAGACATTTTTCATAATAGAACAAGTCTAGACAACACTCCCATAAACCTATCCGGTGTCCCTGTGCAAAAAAATAAATAAAACAGTTGAGTCAACTTCCAAACTGTTTCTCAAATGTTGTTAAACCTGCAGTTGGCAGAATATTTTTGGCATCATTTGGAAAAAAATACCATAAGAACCTTTCAGCATATTGTAATTCAAGTGTTCTGAGAGAAAACTAGACTTCTGCACCCCATCATGGCTCTGTTTTCAGGCTTTAAAAAAATCTCCGTGACAGGAGACTTTGGCCAATCACAGGTCATTTCAGAGAGAGAGGGCTCCTATTGGCTGTGCTCTGGCTGGTGGGCGGTGCTTGGTATTTCCTTAACTGATCTTGACATGGCTGCCGGGTCACAGACCTTCTCATTTTACAGCTAAACAGTACACTACAAGATGTTTCTGAAAACATTTGAGGTGAGGCATTACAGTAACAGAATATTAATTCATATTTGATCAGCGCTGCCTAGTTTGACCGTTTGATCGGAGTTCACCAGTGATTGACAGCTGCTCAGAGACGGATGGCTCCAGCTCAGCTCTGATTGGTTGTTTTCCTCCAGTCTGTGAAATCTTGTAGATGCCATTAGGAGCACAGCAGGACACCAGAGGACACAGAGGCACAGGATTTTTTTTTCAGATTACCTGTCTTATGCACTACTGTCAGGATATAGTGACCGTTTTATAAAAATAATTTCTTTTAATCACATTTGCTCTAATTCTACCCACTGCAGCTTTCAGTGAGCATGAACTATATATTAAACATGTTCCTGCTTTACTAAATAAATAAGTTGGTTAGCGGTTGTATTTTGGCAAAAGAAAAACTCGCTTCAGGGTGCATACACTCTAAATGTTGATTTTGTGTCTTCTATTAAAAAAAAGGTTTTGGCAATTCAAACTCCATTTTCCGAAAACCATCAGGTCATTTATATCCTCAAATTGTAAGTAAAACTCCAGGCTCAAATGTGCATACTTGTGGCTTCCTGCTGACACAGCCGTCTAGGACATGTGCCGTCAGGTTTCCCGTCACTGTCTGCCATCAACCAGCAGGTGGAAAAAATGCCATTAAAATGAACTATTAGGATGTGGACAGAATGATTACTTGTGCCATCTTAGTGGCACTTACAACTGAAAGAGCCGCACGTAGAGCCATGTTTGCACATGCTTTAGTTGTCTGTTAACATTTCTGTTCTTAATTTTGACACAGTGAATCAGGAACTGTGGTTTTTAACACAGATAATGCTGCTTTAAACACATAATAGATGATTTAGGGTTTCAAAATCATTTAAATATCTTGGTCTTATAATAATAATAATCTGGCACAAAATGAAGTGTTAAAATCATATCTGCCAGCAGAGTGGAACAGCTTCTTCTCTGGCCAGTGGAAAAGGAAAACCACGGTGATTTCGTCTCTGCGGCACAGAGGGGAAAATCTACCTCTGAGTTCAAAACCTCATGAAAATCTTGAAAAAAAAAAAAGACTATACAGCTCCGTAGATGAAACTGAGATACAATTGGTTCTTTTTTTCCTCTCGCTGCAAGTCTGTTAGACACACAAGCGTTATTTTTACTCAACTGCCTTTGCTTCCGTTTTCTTCAATCCTCTCCAACCCTCTCGCTCTGTCTTGTCTTTTGATTTCAGCGTGGAGGGCAATCGTTACGTGAGTGATGGCGCCCATCAGTGTAGTGCATGTGTTGTAAAACTGTCAGCCGCTGACAGATTGACTGACACGTTCAACCCTTCGATCACCGCCACAGAGAGGGCAGAGTTAGAGGGGGAAAGAGAGAGAAACAATGAGGGGAAACAGGTGCGTTTAGAAAGTCGTGTTTTATTTTCTTTTCTTCTGTGAGCACTGATCAGATCTGGCAATAAACTAAAACCATAAAACAAACACGGTTGGTTTTTAAAATGCGTGCAGAAAAAAAAAGACTGATATATAGAGAAGGAGTGTAATTTCCAACAGCTGTTGATTCAAAGGGAAAAACTTTATTTGGTCCAGATGGTCTCAGTCAGTGGCAGAATGAGAGAGCTGACTTCATTGGCTCCAGCCATGTGTTTTTCCTCCTGACAGAAATTAAAATGGTCGTTCGTTTGTCACCGCTCACTACACAGCTTAAAATGTAGCAATGAAACGTTCCTCGGCGATAATGCACCATAATTACTCAAACGCCTGTTCTTTATCTGCAGCAGAGGGAGGACAGAAGGAACATTTCGCTCAGATGAGATTTTAAAACACGGAGCGAGCGTGCAAAAGATGAAGCACGCAGTCAAATGTATTGTTCTTTTTGAGGCCACGAGTCTGTCATCTTCTTTCTCAACACCGTTGAAAATGACAACCCGTGTGTTATGTGTTTTTATCTCTCACAGAAACAGTAAGGGAGCTTCTTTAGCTGGTGGGTGAGCCTGAGTATCTCTGCCTCCAATCAGATGTAACATGGCGTGCTGTAGCAAGTATCAGGGTGTGATAAATGTATTTATTTTAGCAGTCTGATGGATATTGATCTCCTCAGCGGCTCCTCCACGGGCTAACATTATGGGACCCTGGAACGGAAGAGAGTGGGCGGCTCTCTACTAGCACACATCTCACACCTCACAAATGAGGTGAAAAACACACTGTTGCAGAGGTGTGGAAAGGTTAACAGTGGCCTCCGACTGCCAGTTAAACATAAAATCACTCACTTATCGGAAATAAAAGTAAGAGCATCTCAGCAGTCGCCGTTACGGAGATGAAAGACCGAAGCATGACAGGAGCTGAGTCACCTGCGCCACGAAACTGATACAAAGCAAAAAATATATCCACATGCTGGTTTTTTTTTTTAAAGGCTGTGCTGCACATCCAAAGAGCACAAATGAGTAGACGGGAGAGGTATGGGGCACGTAAAACTGTGACCAGTGGTTGTTTGACTCAAACATCCACTAGAGCATCCTCTCTTTCCTGTAGCAGCGCATCAACCGCGAGTGAGTGAGAGAGTGAGTGCTGCTCAGTGAATCATGCCAGCAGATATTGTGGATGTTTGATTGTGAGTGGCCTGAACTCGGCCTCGGGCTGAGGACAGTCATAATGTTGCGTGAGAAATACCTCAGGAACTCGTTTTTCAGCTCAGTTTCACTTCTGTTTTTTTTTATCTTTGTCAACCTCTTTCTGTGTTCAAACGTTGACAGATGATTCATTGAGCCGTTTTTAACGCCTGCTGAAAATGTCAGCTGCCGAGGTCTGTAAAAAGTAGTATCGGTCTCTTTTCTGTTAAATAGCTAGAGCACTTATAAAACAAGGTATTAAAAAGCTAAAACTATTTTTATTTAAGATACTGTGCATCTATACAGCTCCAGAAAGTGTTTTTAGAAAATATATTTACATTTATAATTATTACCATTATATGAAACAATTAATAAACTAATTAAAAACTATTCCCATTTCTAATGAAAGAAAGCATAGAGCGATCGAAAGCATCTGCTCAAAAATGTAACTAAAAAACAATGAAAAATGAATCGCCATTTTGGCAGATGAGATACAATAAAACACTTAAAATATATAAACGTATTTTCATTCACAAAGAAATTCAATTTTATTTCCTTTATACATCTTAAGTGTTTTAACAGCATATTCATCTCCATAATCATGCTGAATACTTGTTTAAAGGAACTTTTTTTTGCACAAGTTGTTTGAAGTATGTACAGTATATGTGTGAAATTTAATTAAAAACACTTTCATGGTACTACATAAAACATCTCAGTAGAGAATGAGCTCAGTTTGCACTCAAAAATTAAATCACATACCCAAAAATGACAAAGAGAGAAACATTAGTCTCATTCAAGCTCTTCACAGTGTGTTTGTCTTTGCAGAGACTGCTAAACGGCCGCAGATTGTGAAACACTAAATGAGTGTGGTGCCGCTCTCATTGTGGCTAAGTCTATAAACACAGGATCCGATTGGGTAATCGCCGTCTCCACTATGGTTTCTTTAACAGTAAATTTGCCTCGGTGAACTCGAGAGAGCTCCTCAGAATAACACTCAAATCATCCACAGAGATAAGGGTTCCTTGACTCACTGCTAATATTAATAGGGAACTTCCATAGCAGCCGTATAGGTGGAGCGCTCAAGTCCATCATGATAAGTCATCGTCTCTACTGAGTGGTTATAATTTTAGGTCATGTGTAAATAGAGTATGAGTGTGTTTGATTCGAGTTTTTGCCACAATCTGCTTCACTTTGACGAGAGGGTTGCAGAGTAACACTTTACCCCACCGATTATAAAACTGTGCTATCCAACTCCAAAGTAAAACACTTTTCACCTCTGTCAGTCATTTATAGCACAACGGTATGTGAATCTATTTATATATCTACCGTGTGTGTTTACTCTGACCTAGAGTAATAGTTGTGATGTAGAAAGGGAAAAAAAGAAACGCTGTGGGGAAAAAGAGGCAAACAACTGTGTGAAATGTTCATCAGTAAAAGATATATATAAGTTTATAAAAATCTAAAATGGAAAAAGACAAGGCAACATCCCTGGCCCGTATATTTGACATCAGATACTGATCTTCAACAGTGACCGTCTTTTATTCAGTGAAAGGATCAGCGGAAGGTCATTTGGGATTTTCCACACATCAAATCATCTGCTCAACTAACCTCGCTGGAGAGCAGCGTTTTGTTCACTTCGCAGAAAAATGAAGGGAGTTCAGACACAACTATTTTTATATTTCAGTACTTTGTTTCTCTACTTTCTTTATCTTTTTTTTTTTTACTTCATCATGTCTGCTGGTGTTGGTCACAACTACTGTTAAACGGAAAAAAAAGAGGAGGTAATTTGCAAATATTATGACCCAAATCACACGTGTCTCACAATTATTTCTGATTCATTACAACAAGCATGTGCAATTTTTTTTTTTTCTTGCTCTGCATAAGCCGATGCTTACGTGCAGATGTGTATTGTGTGTGTGTGTGCGTATAGTTAGCTGAAACAGAGTCAGTGAGACAAATAGGATAGAGAGAGGCTATCGGCAGATGAACCACAAGCATTTGCATCTCAGGAAGTGCGTCATTCACACGGGACAGTCCCAAGACCGAGAGCCTTAGTGCTTTTATGCCCTATTTTATACACACACGCACGCACGCGCACACACACGCACGCACGCACGCACGCACGCACGCACGCACGCACGCACGCACGCACGCACGCACGCACGCACGCACACACACACACAGTATAAAGACATACTGTTGAGAAATATTGGCAGCAATGTAACACCTCTACGAAGCGGTTAGAAAAGGTCTCATTGTAGAATATCTAACACTTCAGAGATCTTACAACATATTTCTCAAACAACAGACCATATCTAAATCCTGTCTCAAAGCTACATATTTCTTTTTTTTTTTCCATTATGTTACTCGATGTTATCTGTTTTCCTCTTCCAGTAATATTGCATTAGATTTCCAATACTCGTGGTGTGTTTTTCCATCTTTCACAGATCAAGACTTCATGGGCTTTTTAGATGGAAAAATTATCAATACAAGATGAAGCATCAGCAAAAAAGCTGTGACACGTTGCCAACATGCTTTTGTTGCCGGTGCCAGCATCAATAATTCAGCCACTAGCTCATAACTTTATTTTCAATGCATAATTGAGGCCAACCAATGTTTTCTTCAGCCATTTATATGTCGGGCAATTTTTAAACAATAAGAGGAGCGGTCCATTAAGCTTTTAACATCTCTTTTCCGTACTCCAGCATAGATGGCTGGAAAGTATGGACGGTGGGGCCTCTTTGTGCTCAGTAATGTGAGAGGTGGGGGGGTGCTTTCAGGTGTTTTGTCTCTGCAGTTGTAGCAAACGTAAGCATCAAAGTCTTAAAGTGATAACTGTGGGAAAAGCTGTGGTGAGTAAGTGAAAAAGTGTAGACTCACATTTTAAAAGTGTGGTTTGGAAAGGAAGGTGGTCTTCAGGGTGAGGTGAGGTTTCTGTACCTGCATTTGTGAATGAGCTTAAGAACAGTGTGTGTATATGTGTGTGTATGCCAAGTGATTTACAGTATCTCTGATTGATTTTTATTAAAGTTCCCGGTACGTATTTATCCTTACATTGCAGAATGCTCCTTTAAAGAACCCTCCTCTGTCCAGTGACTCATTATATGACCTGATTTCTCATTTGCTTCATACTACTGCTTAATAAATATTGATTTACTATTTTAATTACACGTTAATCTCAAAACACATAGGTGCCAGGGTTATTACTCTCTCAAGTCATACTGCAAATTTCCTGTTTGCAAATATTTATTGAGGATGGCATCCTGAGAGGGCTATAAAAGTGAATAGCAATCATTAAACAGAGACTAGCTGTCTACAGTATCTGCACAAGTGTCAATATTAGCAACACAGGTCGACCCGGCTACTAATCAATTAATGGTAATCTTTCATTTGCATCAACAATAAAATGTTTTCTTGAAACAAAGGGGATCCATTCCATCCAACTTTAATGTCCATTTTATTGTTGCCTGAGAAGAACAAAATATTTTTTTTGTGGACAAGCTGTTTAACTGTCCAGATGGACTGGTTTATCCCAATTTATTTAGCCAATTAGAAACTGAAAAACTATTTCTTTGTTTGGTTTGAGAAAAATAGTGGTTAAAATAGAGACATTGGAAAAACCGCTCTAGTACGACTCATGATCAAATGATTATAAAATTAAAGATTAAATGGAAAAAACTGACAGTAGGTTGTTATGACTGCAGTCTTACCAGGTCATTTTTACTTAAATTAAGTTTCAATACTTTTCTCAATAGAGCCTAAATTGTTCTCAAGAAGGTTGGGTCCAACAATGTCAGGTTCACTTGGACTCATAACTAATGTTTTTTTTTTTTTAAATAAAACATCTAAAATTATGATTATCAAATGAATTTAGATAACAACCATTCTCTATGTCCTATAGCTCTTGTGAAGTGCTTGCTATCGCCGTACTTAATTATTTCCCAAACTGATTGCTTTGTGAAGCGTAACTTACCAATACACCGGAGGGGATTTTTTCAGACTTCTTAGGAAATCGAGCCCGAGAGTGTTAAAACGGGGGCAAATAATGGAGCAGATCACTGGAGCTATTTTCTTCTATGTGCAAATTGCTTTTATCTCCCATTGGCATTAAAATATGTCATCAGAAGTAATTTGACAGCAGTGTATTAATGAAGGATCATTCTGTTGAATCTGGTTATTAGCTACAATAGGTGACTGGAGAAAGTGTTTTTTTTTTTCTGTTCAGCACACATGAGGGTTTACATGTAATCTGTATAAAGGTTCGACAGTGAACCCTCTAAAGCTCAGATCAGATAAGTAACAATGCACTCTAAAAACCAGAAGAGTTCTTGGTGATCTCTTCGCAGCAGGCCGTCATGCCATGTTCCACCAACAGACTAGATGAGGAGATTGCACTGGTTATTTCCTTGTCAACATCCCCCTTTTGCCCCAATCAATCAACAGATTCTCTTACAACGGTTCGTATGATATCTAACAAAAAAGTTATTCCTTCTTTTACTGTTTGTTTTCCTATGAATGTCCAGCAGCTGGTGCCAATTTCTGCTTATTACATGCATACAGTCTTTTCAAAATAAACTTATGTCTTCACAGAAAACAACTTCCTTAGGCTTAGGCTACAAAACTACTTAGTTAGGTTTAGGAAAAGGTCGTGGTTTAGATTAAAATAAATCCGGAAGTGGTGTTACTTCACTACGTAAGTTATGTGACAAATAAATCAACGTTATATTTCCTGGTTCATGATTACTTAAATTGCACACAAATTGATTTCATTGGATATATATGAGTTACAGTGCATTACTTTTAGGTAATGTATAGGTATTGATACGAACAATGTATGAGAACAACCCGCTTCAATTTCAACTTAGTTCAGTTTGTAGTATGTTCACACTACTGTATGAAATTGACAAAATACTTGATGTCCAGGTGAAACGGAAGTTAGAGTGTTAGGTGTGTTAGGTGATTATGTATTGTGAGTAATCCCCACTTCATTGGAATAACTGAGTGGTGTACAGTTACAAGAGGGATGTAAATCAAATCCTTCGCATTTGATTGGACCGCTAAAAAGTGAGTTCCTTGTTGCTAGAAGTTGCAGATTGATTAATGGATGGATGTAATGATATTACTGGTTGAGATTGGTTGGTAGTGCAAGCATGTGTCATATTTTGTTTTACAGGAAGAAAAGATAATTGTTTTTAATATAAAAATATGTAAAATATATTGATTTTATTTTTTTCATATTTTGTTGAGATGTGATCTAAAAGGGTTGAATAGGCATTTAATCTCGACTTTAAAAGTATACTTTAAAATTGCTCAGTTTTTGAGAATAGATTAAGGTGAAACTTGGAATAAATTAAAAAACAAACAAATAAGAAAACATTTTAAAATTTAAACTATCTGCACAAGTATTCAGATTTTTTTATAAATATAAAGCATAATATACAGTACACTTTTTTGAGATCTAATTTTATAGTCTTAGGTTATACTTCAGCAATGAACCCTAAGAGTTTAGTATGCATTCCTCCCCCTCCTCTCTTTCAGCCTCACTCCCTCTCCTTCTATTGCTTCTTCCTTTTCACTCTCATTCCAAATCGTTCCATCACAACGATATATACTGAAACTGAGAATGCATTAGGATGATTGGGAAGCTGAACATTTCAAAAGGAAATACTTTTTTTTCGCAGGGAAAAGCTGTAAATGAGGAACAGTAAACAACATAATTTTAATATCATCTGGCCTAAACAAAAATGGATAGACCGTGAAATATTTACTTTAGATAGGAGTGTGTGTGTGTGTGTGTTTGGGAATAATCCATGCAGCGTGTAATGTTTGTATGGTTTGTTCCTGACATCAAGGTTGCTGGTTTAATTGAGCATGTACTGGACCCAGGGCTGAGAGAGCAGGCAGAGGAGCATCGATAAACTATGAAATGGTTCCAATATGGCCAATCGATGGGGCTTTGTGAGCAGCTCCCTTGGGGCTTTGATTTTCCTCTCAAACAACAATCCAGGATCTCTGCTCTTCAAAGGCAAACTCCATCTTTGCTGTTATTGTTGTTGTTCCTTCCCCCATGTTTGAGTGATGTCACTGGGGTCGATTTTATCCATGTCCATAAAGGCTCTCCCACACTTGAATCACCCGGGAGACGGCTTCTGTTGGTCTGTGCAATGGTAACAACAACCAATAAAGGTCAATCTCCCATGGTAATGGCCAATTGGGTTTGTTCCCATTATTGGCCCTCTGATCCGTGGTCAACAGATGGAGAGCTGGCATCACTGACACAAGTTACACTCCAACCTTAAAGAGTCTCGGCTCTGTCTCCAAGCGCTGTTGTGTGATTCCACTCTTTCTCTCCCTCAGCTTGTGTTGGCCGGCACATCACTCCATCATGTGCGGCTCCTGTATAAGGAGACCCGTCGCAGTAGCGTCACAGGAGCGCTGCCAGTGAGGGCTAACCGTCTAACCATTTCAGCTAATTGCCTCATTAATGATTCACCGGTGTTAGGCGGCTCTAGCACTTCGGTGTGGGGAGCAAATTGTTCTGATTGGTTTGCCTCTGTCAATTATTGATGAGGCAGTGATCTGAAGTGCTAACACCTGGCTTTGGAGGTCCAAATGGCCCTGCATTCCCATCACATACTCAGTTATCACACACCCTGGGACCACATTGGGTCTTGAAGGGCTGGAGCCTTGACTGTTGGTGTTCTCGTAGAGTGGATGTAGCATGCCCCGGGGCAACGGCTGTGATCTCTGTTGTGAGGATATTAGCTCATATAGAACATGGCTCACTGCTGTGCAAAAGGTGGACAAAGCAGAGACATATAGCTCGCAGTGATTTGTGCCTTATGTGGTGAAAGACACACAGAAACAATAGTCGCGTTTCCATTCACGCATTTTTATGCACATTTATTATTATTCGAATAATAATGGAATAATTCCCAGTGATTTTCGAATAGTATTTTTGCTTGGAACGCACATCCCTAATTTTGAATAGGGCTGGGACAATACACCTATCTCCCGATTTGATACGTATTGCGAATTTTAAGTATTGCGATTCTACAAGAATTGCGATTCGATATTACGATTTATTGCGATTTTTGTTAACCGTTTTAATACCATGTAATAATAATAAAAAATGTTTTGGTTGACGGATACGGAATGGATATGATGCCACGTTACTCAGACTACAAGAATAAAAGAGGTAACTTCCTTCTACCTCCGCATCGACTCAAATGATGCAAATATATTGAATCTGACACAAAAAAATCGATTCCAAAATCGTAAAAAAAAGAAATTGTGATACATAGGTGGATTGATTTTTTTCCCACCCCTAATTTTGAAGTATCACATTAGAAAAGCTGTATTTTTAGCCTTTGTCGAAAAACAGATGATGCGCTTAATGGGTTATGGAAATGATTTGGTGACATCATCTTTTTCGCTATCGGCATTTTCTCAGATATTCCCATAATGTGCAAATGCTCATCTTTGTCTCTGGACAGCATGAAACATGACCAATACTAGCTGAAATGAAAGAATAATTAAAACTTGCCAATTGAAACAAATTCCTGAAGACATCTGTCCATTTTTCTCTTGTAGATAATTAGATGGCCAGGTCGACTTGTTTTGTTTCCAGTTCACAAACTATACTTCTGACCAAACTAGTAGTGTAGCCGAGTTTATTCGCTCCAAACCAGTTGATGGAAACGCGACTAATTTTCATTTATTTTTTTGCATAATTTCGAAAGTGCGCTTCAAATTCGCTTGACAATTGAATGTAAACACGACTAATGTCACACGTAGAGGGGACACTGAGAAAGGGTGTGTGCATACTCTGTGTGTGTGTGTGTGTGTGTGTGTGTGTGTGTTACAGAAGATGATACTACAAATAACAGTAATATTGGAAATAGTAGTTCATAATACTGGAATGAAATTACAGTCTTGACTATCTTTTATCAACACATTGCATATGTTGTCTCTAGCTCTATCCTCGTCTTTGGGAACACTAAAATCATGTAAATGAATATAAAAATTAAACATCTTATGGCTAGTAAATAACATCATCGTTGGACGAATTGAGCGTATGCAACTAAGATAATAACTTCAGATTTTACAGGCCTGAGTGGAGCTGTAACGGTGCAATGTCAATACTTGCTTTGTTTATGGTGATTTATAATGGGTGCAGGCTAGGCACCTTTACAGTAGGGTCATGTAATTGGATCTCTAGTAGATAGTAGCTGAATTCCACTGTAGTCTCTGAGTCTAATGGCCCACCCACAAAGTGCTCCTTCTGGCTACATGAATCATCCGGTGCACAAGCTGCCGAGGGGTCTCACCAAACTTTGTGTATTTCAAGACACAAAAACAGAATAAAGAACCGTATTTTTGTGAGTAAACTACTGGAATAATAGAAGGCTGTAGACATGGAGTAGACTCATCCACACTCAACTTGCTCGTCTCTCCTAGTTTAGAGTTTAGACAAGGGTCACAATGTGGACTTCACTCACTGCCTCATGGTGCACTTTATGTGTATGTGTGTGTTTGTGCATGGAAGCACTAAAGTGTGTGAGGGAGTTTGTGGTCCGAGTCATACTTTAATGATTTCTTTTTTCTTTTCTTGTCCTCCTCTCTTCTCTTCCCTCTATATTTCTCTTTCTGTCAACAGATAACCCAACGACTGAGCAGTGATGACATCAGAGCGGCCGACCAATCGCACGAAGACACCTACAAAGCACAACATTCAAAAATGACTTCACTGAAGAACAAAAGACGAGACCTGCTGAAATCCCTCGGAATCCCTACAGTGATATTCTTGAAAGCCTCTTATGCTCCTGATTCCCTCCCTAATATTTTACCTCCAGCTTTTTTCTACGAAACACAAAAAAAGAAAAAAAAAAAAACAGAGAGACTCATACTCATGAGATTGTTGACAATGTCAGATAGATACACTGGAAGGACTATTTTCTCTTTGGTGGGAAGATCATTGATGCATGCGTCTGTAAATAGATCATAATAAAACCCTATTCTTATTCCTAATATAGGAAACATACCAAGTCGCTCTCACCAACCTTCATGACTGTGGATAGAGTACTCATGGTTCAATATTTTCCATAAAGTCAGTATTCTTCTTACCTCCTCATGTAATTATCATTTCCAATATCATTTCTCTACTCTTTGGAGTTATTTGGACTGTAAAAAATTGTACTTCCTACTCTTCTTATTCTCTTTACATAACGGCCTAGTCTTCCTCTCCAGTATCCACACTAGTACATGTAAATAGAGACGAATGAAGACAGCATGGAACAGACTATAGTGTATATTTACCACTCCCCTAGTAGATGACAAATCTCAATACGTGGATATTTCAGACAACCTTTTTAAAAGTTTAAAATACTCAAACTTCTCTGATAGTTAAAGACATAGACCCAGGTATCTGGACACTTTTCCTGTGTATTTAAATAGATGCATAAAGGCATTAGCTATAGGTAATGTTATTGTTTGACTACCGTACAAGGATTATAAGGCAGCGATTCCTTTGGTATCAATTCCATCAGGAAACACAACAGTCAAACTGAAGAGGAAAATTCAACAAAGCCTGTAACAAAGTCTACCTTGGCACTACTAAATATTATTTCTAACATTTTATATTGTTATTTACATTTTTTCCCCCCCCCCAATACCTACCTATTTATTCTTTCCCATTGCAATAATTGCCCTCTCCCTCCCCATGTGTGGGTTGTAACTGCTGTAGCGAAGCGAGGGACACTTTTTTTCTTTGCATTGTTTGAAACGGTGCTCTGATCCCAAGCCTACACATGATGGGAAAAGAACACCACATTGATTGCAATGTGGACATGAGGACTCTGACCTCCGTCTTCTATGGACTACGAAGATAACCAAATGGACTGACTGATAATATGCCGAGCCAACGAAGAGACAACCTCAAAGGTTACCCCCCGTCACTGGCGAAGACTGAAAACCTTTGCATGGACAACGGGGGAAAACACTAGGTTGTTGAACACCTCATCATCTCCACCATTGTGCATCCTCTACCTCTCAGTCAGTGTGTGCTGTGCGTCTAGGAAACCACAACTTATCAGTGACCCCTCTGCTGTCCACTTCTCCACTGCATGTCCCCAGAGCCTCATGAGGAAAGTGTCCATGATGGACACACATGGCAATGGGGGAAAAACAAACACTGGCTCACTTTGACACAAACACACTCACACATATGAGCGCATGCATACAGATGCACAATCATACACACAGCGCCACTTCAATACGTTGCTGTATATATGTACAGTATATCCACTATGTATAGTCGCAAATGCTGTGCTTTGCATGCTGACTTGTAGATGGAACGTGACCATTATTCATAGAAGAGGTTGTGCAGGTATAGGCCAAGTCACTGGATTGACTCTCTAAGCCAATGCAAGCTCTTTGTCAGCTTCACATCTCCTTTCTTTGATTTGAGAAAATGTACAGTGACACTGTTTTACCGCCCCCCGTTTCTATTGTGAAAGGTCCTCTTCAGCCAAACAGCAGCGCCGATAGATTTTAAACTCTTTGAAGGGACACATAACCTCGCCTTTGATGTGAGACAGAACCTGGCCACAGCGAGCGTGGGTAGCAGAGGAGAGGAGGGAAGGCAAACTGGGGCGCTCCAATTAAGTGGCAGCGCACAAAGTGGCATGGGGCATCCTGCCAGCAACTGTCTATTCATCCTATGTCAAAGGGATTTGCACATCTCAATGAGTCTACGCGCTGCCAGAGAAGTCCGAGAGCAGAGCGGAGAAAGGGAGCGAGGCTCGGGAGAAAGGATAGGACAGGAAAATTTAGGGGTTGAGTTGAGCTCATGTCCAAGTATTCTCCTGGTCTGTCCACCTATAGAATATTCTGTTCTGACCGGCAGCCACCTCGGAGAGTTCAAAAACCCCTTAACCTCAAACTGTTACACCGTCATGCGGCTCTCTGGGCCGTCATGACCTCACGTCCTGTCTGAGGTTAACGTCGTGTTAATGAGCATGGCCTTCAGCTCAACCAGATGTTCAGCCCTGTGGTTAAATACTTGTTACCCTTCTATCCCAATGGTTCTTCAATGCCTGCCCACAACAGCTGTACTCCTTCACAGACACAGCTCCACTAACATGGAAGATCATGTTAAGTAGGGATACATTAGATTTAAACTCTGGTGTAGGTGTTAAGGGTGGGAAAAAAAATGGATTCTTGGAATGGAATTTTGAAATTGATTTTTTAATGCCAGAAGCAATATATTTGCTTCATCTTTGTGGTCAAATCAGCCGACGATACAACTGTAGAGGACCCATATACTGACATTTATGTTAAATGCATTCAACACCTTGATGGAGCTGACCATGGATGTATAAAGAGAACGGAGCCGATGGGAGAGCTAGTGACGCACTCGGCGAAGTTAGAGGAAATATACACGTGGGACTACATCCGGTTTTCAAAATAAGGTGTTAACGAAGGGAACTGTGTATACAAAATACATACATGGAAATAAGATTGATTGGATTATATTCACCAGAAGTATAAAACATGACATGCCCCTTATAAATTAAAAAGAAAATACCACTAATTTGTGACGGAAATATCTTTGTTTTTAGATTTTTGGGGTGCTGGAAATTCTTTTTATAAATAATGCCTGACAGTGACTGATATATTTGACTTCAGGACATCTCTGACTACATACTTGCTGAAAATCAAAGATTCTTCCTGTAATTATTTAGATATTTTCCAAAGTAAAAGTCCCTAGAAGTGTATGATTCAACTTTCTCCTAGTGTTAAAAAGTATAAAAAAAAAAAATCGCAATAATCACAATCGTAATATCGAATCACAATACTTAAAAATCGCAATACATATCGAATTGGCACCCAAGTATCGTGATAGTATCGAGTGGGGAGATAGGTGTATCATCCCATCCCTAGTAGGTGTGTTTCCTTTTTCACTAAAAATAATCAAACTGATCAAAATCTACACAATGCATCAAGAAAATAGTCATTTAAGCAGAATACAGGTGCTGTAGATTACTTAATGTGTATGCCCCCTTGTGCAGCCAATATATATGAAGAATTCGTCTTAATTCAAATACTGTCAGAGCACACTGAATCACATGAGGGTATTTACAGTCAACATGTAAACAAACTTGAAATTAAGACTTATGACTTAGCAGTGATTAGTTAAAGAAGATTTAAAATACAGGAAGGATGAAGATGTCACTCAAACACGAGACGTAGTATGTGGTAGGAAACAAGACATTGAGCAAGTGCTGATCTTCTCTGAGCCTCGAGGCTTTCCACTTTCTCAGAAGTCAAACAAAGCTCCGTTTCTGCGCAGCTGCAGGCGACGTGTGACAGGTTGATTTGTTTTTCTCTGCTTTTGAATGCGTTGTTCTGCCCTGACAGTCGGGGAAGCATTTATCTGGCGATGACCCTGAGCGAGGTCAGCACATGTACATAAACACGCAGAGATGTACGTGTCCATAGACAGACAGAATGTGTGAACACAAACGCATAGAGACACATCCTTGCTCTTTCTTTCTCCCACTCACACACACACCGTGCTAATCTAAACAGCAAGGCTGTATGTAAACAGATCGTCGACATAATGGGATTGTTCAGTGTGCAAACAATAAGCTGTTAGCGTAATCACAGGTCAAAGATATATTACCCAGAGGGCCACGCTGTAGGTATATTAACATGATGGATATGTGGGAGAGAGGAGGGGGGCAGGGATACGAAAGATATAGAGCACTACTGACTCAGATTTACCCCCTATTGGGCCCCGTCCACTGCCTTCCTCTCCTCCACCTCCCTCCTATGGGCCCCACTTAATCAGCCTTCCTCATTCTCTTCTTCCCCCCATTCACCCACAAGGTTCCTACCTTTCTTTACCATTTCTCAATCCTGTCCTTTTCTATCTTCATTCCCTCCATCCTCCTCCCATTTCCCCTCTTTTCCTGGATAGATATAATCTGTTTCAGCAAAGCGCTCCATCCATCTCAGTGGTCAGTGTGAGAGCAGGATAAAGCAGCTTCACAATCTTGTTTTTGGATTAAGCAAAGGATGGGTCTGAGTGAGCGAAAGAGCACGGATTAAACAGAAAGACAACATTTTGTAGCATCAACTTGCAATGTGATAAACAGAACAGCTACATAGATATACTATCTCCACTTAACCATGTTGACAGTACCATGCTCGTGTGTCTCAATGAGTAGCAGCATGCACGTGCCATGCCAGTCAAGATAAATCCTGTGTAGCTTACTCCAGTGCACATACAGCTTATTAACTTATCGCCGCTTTATTTGATTACCATCTAGCCCATTCTCTCAACTGGTTAATAAGTCTATGTCCTCCTGACTAAACACTCCATTAGTGTCATCACTGGCTAGCTAGTGTGTGTGCTGCGTACATCTCTGGGCCATTGAGGCAGATACACATGGGGGCCAAGTGACAGAGTAAACACAGAGGCAGAACACTGGGCAGAAAAACAACCCGTGTAAGACAGACAATAGGTGCAGTACAAAGGTGGCCGGTCTGAAGATGACAGTAACATGTGGATTAAGGCTTTTGTTACGGCAACAAATATAAAATACAATACAGTCGTGGAGATGAGTCAAGATCACCACAGAGATGTAATGTCTAAATGTTTTAACAAACAATTTCAACCATGCTTACAAGTAACAATTTCAATTTCATTTGGACTTGTAAGAATGAAACTTTGACAAGTTGAAATGCTGGTACGATGAAGTGTAACATTTTCAGATAGTCAAGAAGCTATAGATTCACTTCACATTGCATAATAGAGTTGAGAAGTGGAAGGAGCTGTTTGAATTATTTTCCCACGCACAATGTTAGGTGACCTACAGTTGGAGCGCTTCTACAGCTTGAATGGATATGAAACTGGGGCTGCACAATTTTGAAAAAAATATCTAATTGAGATTATTTTGACTGATATTGCATTATGATTTGCGATATTAGAGGGAATGATAATTTTTACACAATTATTCTCATTTTCATTGAAAAAACATACTGTATTAAAATGATTATAGTGTGATTTTTGAGGCAATCTGTACCAAACAAAGATGTTTACTTTAGTTTGTAGTATATGTTGTGTAGACCAGGACATCTCTGATGCATAAAATATTTAATATAAAATGGTGTTTTGACACACGTTTTGCCTTTAACAAATATTCAGCCTCCTGCTATTGAAAAATTGCAATAGGTCATATTGTGATTTTGATAACATTTTGATTAATTGTGCAGCCCTACATGAAACTCTCCCACTTGAATCATCGGTACAAATGATTAACAAGTGCGTTCGAAAATATCTGATCATTTGATCAAAGGGTAGAAGCCTGTGTACATAAAAACTTACAGGGAGACATTGACTAAGACTCCCAAATGTGCTATTCAGCAAGCAAGAGACGTCAAAACAACAAGCTTAAAGTTATTTTATGTGCACTCATAAGAGGACAGAAGTTTACAATGTTGAGAAGAATTACAATCTGCAGCTTAAATTAGTTCACTTTTGGATTCTGGATCAATTTTGGAGGAATTCAGCAATTATGGCCGCCACATTTTGTTCCTAATTGCTAAGACAAAGAGTTTTGAATTCACTACAGCTCTGATTCGCATCTCTGGCTGACAACATTGGTCGAGGCTCATGGGTATTATAGTATTTAGAGCTGTCCATTGTACCAAACTGACTTAACAAAACATGATTTCTCAGAATCAAAGTTGAAATAACTTAAACTGGTGGCCATAACACAAAACCTGTGTTTCAATGTTAAGTAACACTGAGGAAATTGTTAAAGGAAAATTTGAAATGGGAATACATAATGGCAAAAAAAAAACAACAGCTCCTCACACTTACCAACTCTATAGTGTAGAAACATGCAGAGGCACACACATCCATGCTCTTTTCCTCTCTCTCTCTCTCTCTCTCTCTATCTCACACACACAAACACACTCCTGTTCCTGTGTGTGTCTGTGTCTGTTGGGGTGCCATGATTAACAGTGACCTCGAGCCAGACATGGTTGGGGTAGTGGGAGTGGGGTCAAAGGGGAAAGGATTACAGTGAGGCAACCCATGTCAACTGCTCTGCTTTAATCCTGACCTCCGAGCCGACCCGAGACTCTTGAAAAATGATTCACATGTATGAGCTCAACATATTTTGTGTACACCCCGACATTACTCACATAATCACTGATTTGTTTGACTTAAAAAGAACTTGTATAAATGCCTGAAATGCATTTAGCATTTAAAGCAGCGTGGATTTGGATGCAGAGATAGAGTGGATGAGGGTTGTTCTAATAGCCAGACAGCAGCAAAGACGGAGCAGACCTCCTTATGTCACATAGCTGATGACAGGGATGAATAATACAGCCTTTATAGCCCTTATTCCCACCTCACTATGGCCTGCGCATAAGCTTGAGCTCTGGGTGAGCAGTTAGCCATCGAGCCCCTCACTGAGATGAGATAGACTCCCAAGAAGATTTGTGGCTGGGTTGGAGAGAATCGGATTAACCAAAATGCCTCAATTGGAGTATACGCTCTGGGCTGGCCTCAGTGTAATACCATTGATAAATGCTGTAAACCAAATCTTTAGCATCTGATTAGGTAATGGAGGGAAACACATCCTGTTAGCAACCATTAACTGTGCTCAAACCTTCACGAAAGGGTTGTATGTGAATGTATCAAAACACAAACAGTTTGAGTCATAAGCAGTAGGGACTTTTACGAATACACAAGTTGCCACTGTAGAAATAAATACACAGGGAAATAATAAATCGCCAGAAGCCGTGGACAGGTGGCATTTCAGCCTGCGCACCGTTTAGCTGTGCAGTCTGGTTTCTGACAGCTTGATTTAGTCTCCTGCACCTGAGCCAGAAAAGAGGGAAAATTAACGGCAGCTTAACTAGATTCCAATTTGCCTGCTTTGAAACGCTATTGATGGAGCTAATGTATCTGGAAAACACTGAATGGACTTTCTGGTAGCCGTATCAAGCTTATTGTGATCGTGCAAAGACCGTGTGCACCCGGTCAGGGTCAGGTACACCGGGAAGTAAGAAAGGCAATAGCATTGACTTGATTTACTCTGCCACCTGAGTCTGGCTATGCTTTGGGGGGACATTAGGGTTTGTCTTTAGGGTGTAAAATGGAGATTAAAGTGGCTCAAGGGGAGATGCTGGGACGCATGCTGTTCCCCCTGCTGTGAACAGGGTGTAATCCTTCAGTTTCAGAGAAGTGAAAAGTTTGCAGAGTCCAGAAAGTTACGCACACATCCCTTCTGGGCCCCCTATTGAGCAGGGAGTGTGAGCCAGCAGGGGATAACCATATGCTATCAAAGTGTTCTTCAAAGCTCCCGTCTTTAGTCCACTAAATTATACAGTATCATCACATATACCTGACGAAAATAGAAGAAAAATAATCATGCAGCTCAACACAATAACAACAATACATTCCTTAGAAATGTGGTTTTAAGAAAATCCGTTGCCTTTGAACTGGAATTTATTTTCTGGAATGACTTTGAACTTTGTTGAAACAGTAGCCCCAACCGTGTGGGTCAGCTCATGATTTTGTATTTACATGCTTTTAAAATACTGCTGCTGTTGGACAATTAAAAATTGATGATTCCTATCACAATGAAGCCCTTCTCAGTTACCAGAGGTTAATTTGTGCTAGCCCCTCATTTCAATTGTACTGTAGTAAATGTCCACATTATTTCCCACATGGGCCTGGATGAGGGGTTTGATTATCCAAAGGTAGGCCTTGGTTGGCTCCGTTATTGTCAGAGGGGTCGTAAGCTGCAGTAACGGCTTCTAGGGTCTTATTGCTATGGCGATCAGCCCCTTGCCACTTGGCCTCCGTGACCCCAGTCAGAGATAAGCTTTATGGGAAAGCACATTAACATGCTCCTGCAGTCACCTCCCTCCTTTATCAAAGGCAGTTCTGTGAAATCAAGTGTTTATGGACCCCCAGTGAGGGTATAGTGCTGCTGATTGCCTATATTAGAGGTGGAGTGTAAATGAGCTGGAGGTGGACAAAGGACCTGTAGTAGTGGGGAGAATTGAACTGATGTTATTCTCCACTAAATGAGCAATATCTTTAATGACTGCAACACCCCATGAGCTGGATTACAAATACCGTCTGCAGTCTAAATATATCCACGTCTTCCATTCTTTCTACAAAAACTGATGCTACATAAGAGACGTAAAAAATGTGCATATATACGATGTAGCATTGTATTTTGGAGTTATGTATTCTTACTGTACACTGTAGGTTACAGACACTTCCTTTATTGTCTTCCTCTTTGTGTTATACTAAGTCGTCCAATGGATGTCTTTTTTTTGTTCGTTTTTGTCTTGCACATGTGTTACGTTGGACATTTTCCTGTGGCTATGAGCGACACCAGGATCACAACATAAATAAAAACACTGAGGTGTCAGTAGTGTGTGCCTGCTTACAGCCTGATCACTGGTGAAAGATCCTCTCAGTATGTCTGCAGTATGATGGATGGTGATAGCCCGGTGTCTTTGTACACATCAGGGGGCCCTACTGTTGTCACTGGACAGATAGAGGGAGCGAGAAAGAGAAAGATGTAGCCGCAGCTTAATGTCCTTCTCTGGCGCTGTGCATGCTCTTTCCTATTTGCTTTTCCCTTCACGGCACGGTTAACATCGTAAATTAACCTTTCCAAGCCCCCCTGTGCTCACAGACTGGTGCGCAATACAGACAAAGGGGAAAAAAAATAGATCTGTGTTATGCAATGCGGTAGCACTGGTCAGAGACGTAGCCTGTTACAGCTATTCCTTTTTCAGTGATAGGGAATAAAACAACACACTTTGTTCAGTCAAGCAGACGCTCTACTTTATGTGCATGTCCTGTGTACTCTGCAAATCGGTATGAGGCTGCTTTTTGTTCTCCATCCTAGAAATGTAAATGAACACACATGAAAGAAAACGTATTGTAGAATCCTTCTCTTCTTAGTTTCGAGCCTTGTAAATAGGATGTAAATACCAAACAGCTATGCATGCTAATATACAAGCAATTTGTTCAGGTACTTTTGTAATCCAGACTTCTCATATGGCATGTAATGACAAAAAAAAAAAAAAAAAATCAAACATGGAAGAACATAATAAATTGTGAACACCGATATGGTTTGTAAACAACTTAAAAACTGGAAAATATATGTCTTTGCTGTTAATGTTTTCTTACTGATAACTAATGCATTGGCCTGCCATTTACTACAGTGCTCTGCTCATGTTACTTGTTATCTTTTTTATGTTTCATAAGGTAGGGGTGAGGCAAAAAGGACCATAAATCACCGGTTTGTGGATTAGTCGGGTTGGGGAATAAGACGATGAGGGGAAGGACGGCAGACTGACCATACTCTTTGTAGTTTTTTCATTGCCACTGCACGTTCACATGCATACACTTAATAATTAATTACATATCCTTAGTGTCTAACACAGCCAATAAAATGCCATGGCAAAACCGTTGCTTAAAAGCAGTAGAACATGGGCTGCCATTCGAGTTATCTCACCAAAAAGACGTATCACCAGCTTTAAAGTGTGCTGTTATTTTGAAATGGCATACAACTCTTTCTGATAAATGAATGCAAAACCATTAAACAAACTATGAAGCTGGTACAACGAGCAATTTTGACTCATTCCAAATTCTCCAAATCATGATTTGCAAGGGAAAGACATTTTGAAAACTTTGTCCATTTTTTTTCCTCATTTCTAATACTATGTCAAGTGAAAATGATGATTATTATCTATATGCCAAATTTGCCTCTGCCCTAGCAACTCTAATGTGGCATTTTATGAAGATAGTGATGGAGAAAGTCGGGAGAAATCTGTTTGGTTTCTAAGAGTGTTTATTTTCAACCATGTTAGAACCATGTTAAATCCCAAGGCGGCGCTCATGGTAGATGGAAGTGTCTAATTTTTAACCTGTGCTAAAGATATTTTAAATTTAATAAATAATTATTGTAACAAGAAAACTTTGTGTCGTGTCCTGAACCATGCTCTAAAGTTGTGCATATTTCCCATGATGATATGGTACAGATGTGAAGGATACAATTAATGAAGACTAAAGAGACAAAGAGAATCTGAAGAGAATGAAAGAGTTTAGTTATAAAAGGGCCTTAAGGGGTGTTTGTGTCCTGCTCTCTTCTTTAAAAGGTACAGTGTGTAGGATTTGGTGGCATCTAGTGGTGTGGTTGCAGATTGCAACCAACTGAGTACCCTCTGCTCACTCCTCCCTTTCCTAGACTGCGGTAACATGAGCCGCCGAGTGCAAAACCGTTGTAACGCCGTTCTCCTCGCTCAGAGGCCATCCTTACCATAATAACACTACTTTAAGAGCAACGGAAGTCAGACGGTGGCTGGCGTTACCACGGTTTTGCACTCTGTGGCTCACATTACCACAGTTTCACAAGCGTGTCGGAGAACTACGGTGGCCTTTAGGTAACGTAAAAATGCCAGCTTCTGTAGAAACATGCCGGTGCAACATGGCGGACTCCGTGAAGAGGACCTGCTCCCTATGTAGATATGAAGGACTCATTCTAAGCTAAAGAAAAAACAACGATTCTTAATTTCAGGTGATTATACACTAATGAAAACATAGTTATGAATATTATATTCCATTTCTGCTAATAGATCCCCCGAAATGTTACACAATGTCCCTTTAAGTGCTAGGTCTTTTCGCTCATTATATCCATGATGAAATACAAAGAAGCCACAGTCTCAGAAAAAATGACCTTTGACCCCTAGATCCCAGCTGTGGAAGATGAAGCAGGGAGGTTAAGTTTCACTTCACCTTGGCCTTGGTCAAACAGACCAAAATATAACACCATGTTGTAGATTATCTGCCAGACACCACTAGTTGTGATATTTGTTGAAGTATTTTCTGGTTCATCAATGAGATTACTTCCCGCCTGCAACAAAAGGCATGGCAAATAGTTTTGTGAAGGTTATCAGACTCAGTCTTCAATTAATTAAAAGCCACTCACAGTCGCACAGAGCGAGGCGAGACGCGGACGTTTGTGTTTTGTGCGTTTCAACAAATTGTTTACAAGAGGACACATTCAATTAGTTATTTCATTATCGCCCTAGGTGTAATCAATTGACAATGCCGATAACAAAGCCACATCAATTTGTGAGCCGACACCAGCACATTTCTCTAAATGATTGAAGAGCACTTTTATTTTAGGCCCTCATGAGTTCTTGTCTGCTCCGGCATTTCAGCAGAAACCTACATAATGAGCCTGAGCATCTTTTCTGTCTTCAGTGTTCAAAAGTTGTTTAAGTCACCCAGAATATCCACATGTAGACTCAGTCTTCAGTGGAGAGTGAGGTTCTGTCTTTTTCTTTTCTCCCCCCTCCTTTCCCCTTGAGTGATATATGGCAAAGAAAGAAAGAAGCACTCGCTTTCTCTCTGTCATTCGCCTCTCTCCCCTCCTGTAGCGTAGATAAACAATGCGAGTGACAGTCTCTCATCACTCAAGAGGCTGAATCTCTGGCCCTGACCCGATAACATCAAGTGTGTGTGTCACCTGTCAAGTGGCTTCTGTCACACTTCAGTGGGAACTCAAAAACAAGACTCTGTGTGTGTGTGTGTGTGTGTATGTGTGTGTGTGTGTATGTGTGCGTGTGCGTGTGTGTGTGAAGTCGATTGGGGGATGGTGTTGTGGGTTTAAGAGTGCCTGTTGGCATGCAAACGCAGGCCTCTCCAGGCATGAGTGGAGTCGAGAGTGGCAAAGGGGGGGGTGGTGCTTGTGAAGGTATACCAGGAAACTGAGAAAGAAGGAGGGGGAGGCGTAACGACCCAAATGAGAAGGACTTGTGCAGACACTGTGAAACTATCTCATTTTGTAGGCTCCGCTAGTCTCATTCTCATGTTCAGAATGGGCAGGGTGATCTGGGAACGCAATTATTTTCACCTATAAAAGGCAACATATGCCAAGATCATAAAAGTTCTTATTGGACAGTAATTTATTAAAGCAAGTCATAGAAACGGAGAGAGGTAGGGCACAAGCTATAATATGGAGGTGTCGTTCTGCTTCTCATTAAGGGCCTGAGTGTCAGTGAAATCCAATACCCCAGGTGCCTGACAGAGGAGGGATGGATGAGCTAAACAGGAGATGTTCTCTCTTTATAAGATCCCGGGGAAATGGGAACATTTACTGCGGCCACATCATGTCAAAGTGTCCATTTGCTGCGTTTCGCTGTAAACCTATACTGTATGTATTCAAGTGTATAATTAAGCTCACTTTAGGGCTGTACGATTATGGCCAAAATGATAATCACTATAATTTTGATCAATATTGAGATCACGATTATTTATCACGATTAATCATAGGTTTTAGGGACAAAATATTTGTATTGCATTTTCACATTTAAATAAACAGAGCGCTGCTTTCACTTCAATGTTGTGCGAAATTTCAAATGTCTAAAATTCTAAATGGTATCCTTGTACTTTGTTATTGTCATCTACAGTGGTTATTTGCATAAAACACGCAATTCAAATGATTAGGAAATAAGTGATTGTATATTTATTTAAATAATTGCTTTGATTAAAAAAATCCTGGAATTTTGATTATATATTATAGGCTGTTTAGAGCTTAGTGTTAGGAAGTTAAACAGGTCATAATTCCCTCTCTAATATATATTTTATATTGCTGTAGAAACATCTCCTTCAAACAACTGTATTTATTCAAGTTTCTCACCAAAAACATTTTACAATTTACATTTGAACGCAGAATGACAGCCTTATAATTTACCATCGCCCAATACTCATTTTTACTGAGTAGAGCTTGAATGCACCATAATGTGTGACGTGCTGTCGGCAGACGAGCCTGTCACTGGGATTACTCTGAGCAGCATCATGGGAATGAATTGCAATAAAATAAAAGTCTGATTAAGATAGTTGTTCCTCCATGGCTTATTTGGACGAGCAGTTGTGAGAAATTGCAGCTTCATGTCCTCTTCATGCACACTGAAGAACTACCACACTGTGCCTTTGTATGCTGACGTAAAACCTTCATGTGGCAGCTGCACGTGTGTGTTCGGCAAAAACTTGGATATATGAGACTGCTGAAAACCGTGCGGCTTCAAACGGCTGCTGATTGACAGTACATCTCTAGCTCTTAGTTTAGGAAGCGCTTGTTTTATGCAGCAGAGTTTTCTATGAGCGAAGCATGCATTTTAAATGTCAATATCGCAGTCGATCATCTTCATTTAATTGAGGGAAGCCAAAATCGTGATTGTGATTAATATTCGATTAATTGTGCAGCCCCAGCTCACTTGCATCTCATTTCACAGGCACACACATCCTTGGTGTGTTTTCTTTTTACAAATCTTCTCTGGAGCTTTTCAAAGGTAGGTATCTACTGTCGAGCTTTGAGACTAACAATGATCTACACCCTCCGAGCAACACACAGCTGCTGCTAAGCAGAACTGGCATCCTCTTAAATGGATGAGTGATCTGAGACTGTGTGTTTGTTCCTATATTGCAAATGTTTAAATCATTGTTGAGCTCTGAATGAGCAATAATAAACCATCATTGTGATCCTCACAATGCTGAATGATGTGGATTAGCCAATGGGGAGCAGATTGTATTGAGGAACTTATCAGCATCTTCTCATTATCTAATACGCCGAGTGCAGGGGGAGATGATTACGTCTGTGGCACATTTTACCAGAACAATGGGAGCTTGTGTACCTCTGTTCGTGTTTTGCTCAAAATGAACGAGGCGGATATGTGCTATTGTCTGAGGTTATTGTAATGGTAAAATACAGTTTTTTGTTAATGTAAATGATTGTAAATGACTCTTCTTTCAGACAAGAGCGGGGTTTTTGTATCCTTTACCGAGATAAATACCATCACAAATGAGGCTGGAAAAAACAAAAGCACAACAGAGAGAAACAGGCAATTGTGACAGAGGGAGGGAGGGTTTGGTGCACGCCTATTGTGTAATGTCTGGCAATGTGCTCGCGTGTTTGTTGTCGTCTTTCACACTGACAACCGCGTTCTGACAACAGTCACACTCAACACAAACGGAAAGAAAAACACACACACACACACACACACACACACGCACACGCACACATACATACACACACACACAGCAATGTTACAGGCCTGGAAATGAGACAGAAAATTCTACACCAAATAAATACGTCTAAAGTTGCATAGTGCAAAATTGCATAAAGGTAAAAGTTATATCTTTACATAACCCTTATAAAATGTTATACTAGATAGATATTTTAAATTATAATTACTCATCTTTTACCAATTTATCAACAACCTTCTTTTCTCCCTCTCTATCTTCCTTCCTTCTGCAACGTTCACGAGCGTTGAAGAATAAAAATAATTATTTAAAAAGTGATCACCATAAATGTAAAAATCAGCTTTATTGTGGTAATATTAGAGCTGGCCAAGTTAACACGATAACGCAAATTTGTTTTAACGCCAATATTTTTTTTAACACATTAACGCCAACGATCTTTCGGATGTTGTAACGGGCTCATTTTTAAAGCTAGAGTAAAGATCTTGCTATCATATGAAACTAGAAAAACCTGAGGAATCCATTGATATCAACAAACTTGCGCAAAATTTTGGTGAGGAAAAACTGTCATGGCCATTTTCAAAAGGGTACCTTGACCTCTGACTTCAAGATATGTGAATGAAAATGGGTTTTATGGGTTTTATGGGTACCCACGAGTCTCCCCTTTACAGACATGCCCACTTTATGATAATGACATGTCATGTAAAATTCAATAGTTTTTTTTCCTTTAGTGGAGAGCAACGATTTGGCCAAAACAGCATACCACACACTAACAGATTCCATTCATGAACAACAAGAGTCCTGACTAAAAAAAAAACGTACATCCTGCAAAATCTCTTGTGATAAAACATGACTTTATGTAAGCAAACATGGTGGACGACGGGTAGGAAGAAGTAGTGATGTTAGTTTTTGCACTACTTGAATGACGAAAAAAGACAAAAATAATGGATAAGGTCATGGAGACATGTTAAACATGTGTGTTCAAATTTTGAACATATTTGATATTTGCGATTTGGAATTAGTGCGAGTTGATCGGGGGATGTAAAAAACACTCTTAACATACCTCACACCACAGGAATATCTGGATATTGTTTAGAACCATCAAAACAAATTGGGGCTTTGCTGACCATTGTCGGGAGGGGGGGGGAATTGGCCCAAAATCCACATGATTCTAATGTAGTGTGTACCCGGTATTAGCTGATATAATATGCCAATGCAGGCACTGAACTGCAACTTTGTCCTCTTAACTTGACAATTTCATCAGAGTTTGTGCCGTCATGAACTATACAATGAGTAAAAATCACACAATTATGCCAAACTCTGAATATGTATTGACATAATGTTAAAATACGTGTTTCCTTTTGGTAACTTCTAACTCTATAAATTTTCCCATAACCTCTGTGTTCTGTTCAATCGCGTATTGATGTAAACTTGGTCAAGGTTGTGCGGGCCAGCTGGTCAGCCTGTCGAACATGTCCACATCATGTCGGCTGAACTGTCCAGAGAACACAGAACGCTCTAATCCCTTGTTTGCACTGGAATCAATGCCGTATTGATCACGGACTAATTATATCATCATACTAGTATTAATATCGGATGGAATTGATTTCTAGATACTCATTTGTTATAGAGAAGTCGTGCAGCTTTCCTTGTGGAGGAGCTCTCATCCGAAGGTAAACACCCAGGACGTTGTGTCATTGATCCTGCTCTCATCCTTGTCTCTTTGTGGCTAACGTTACAGGTAATATATGCAAATTTTGAAAAGACCAAATGAAGGAGGCAATTTGAAGTCCAGCAATGAACTTCATTAGTCACAGGCATGCACACTTGAACATATACAGTACATGCACATGCAGCAGACACACCTTTACTCATATATGGACACGCACATGCATATAGTCACACATGCATTCAGCCCCTCGGACATGTCTCATTAAATTCAGGTGAGCAGATTAATTAAAATGATATTTAAATCCCTCCGGACTGTAATCTGCACTACTGGTGTGTATGTCACACACACACACATATATACAGGTATGGCAGCAAACACTGCATAGGAATGGGTGGCGAGGGCAAGATGAGTAATTTGCAGGTAAGCAGAAACATTTGCGTGACCTGTACGCACAAGCAAGGACATCTATGGAGCTACCTGACCACATCCTGAGAGACAAAGTAAGAAAATCACACCTTTAAATGAAATTGAAACTGAAATTAAAATGCTTAATTGTGAAGAGCTTTTCAATCCAAAGCCTTTTATGTTTCGCTGATTTGACCTTGTGTGTCCGTCCTCAAACCCCCCATCCACTCAGCCTGTTCATCCACGGCGCTGACCTTAACTGCAGCTGTGATTGGTGGACCAGAGGTACGCTTTGTTAGCCTTCTGTAAATTCTGTAATAACTTCACTGATTGCCTGGCACTGTCGTATTTTGAAAGGCTCTACCAATGTTCCACTGAAGATAAATCAGGAAGGGAAGGGGAGGAAAAGGCTCACAGTATCACTGCGTAAATGACTAAATTAATCAGGAGATATTATCAAACTAAGAGTAAAAATAAATATTAACATTTTGCATAAATCAAACCCACTTAAACCTACAGTATGTCAGTGCATGGTGACACTTGGTAATACGGCTGCACGATTTTGAAAAACATCTTGACTGATATTGCGATATGATTTGCAATATTAGAGGGAGTGATCATATTTGACATCATTATTCTCATTGTCATTGGAAAACATATTAAAATGATTATAGTGTGGTTTTTGCAGGGATCTGTACCAAACAAAGATGTTTTCTTAAGTCTGTAGAATGTGATGTGTAGGCCAGGACATCTCTGCAGCACCGCAATATTTAATTTAAAATGGTATTCGACACACATTTAGCCTTTAACAAATATAGTGATTTTCTCCTCATCCTGATTTGAAAACTGTTGTAGGCCATATTGCAATTTTGATGGGTAGAATTGGAGCAAATATGATTAAAAAAGTTATTTTTATAAATCTGTCACTACATCCTGACAGTAGTGCATGAGACAGGTAATCTGAAAGAAATCATGTGTCTCTGTGTCCTCCGGTGCTCCTAATGGCATCTGCCAGATTTCACAGACCGGAGGAAAACAACCAATCACAGCTGAGCTGGAGCCTCGCCGTCCCTGAGCATCTGTCAATCACTCGCGAACTCCGATCAAACGGTCAAACTAGGCAGCGCTGATCAAATATGAATCAATATTCTGTTACTGTAATGCCTATTTCTCACCTCAAATGTTTTCAAAAACATCTTGTAGTGTACTGTTTAGCTGTAAAATGAGAAAGTTTGTGACCCGGCAGCCATTACGAGATTGAAGAAATACCAAGCAGCGCCCACCAGCTGGAGCACAGCCAATAGGAACGCTCAATAGGAACGCTCGCTCTCTGAAATGACCTGTGATTAGCCAAAGTCTCCCATCACAGGCTATAGCTTTTAAAGCCTGAAAACAGAGCTATGAGGAGGTGCAGAAGTTTAGTTTTCTCTCAGAACACTTGAATTACAATATGCTGAAAGGTTATTATGGAAGTTTTGCCCAATGATGCCAAAAATGTTCTGCCTACTGCAGGTTTAATTGTGCAGCCCTACTTGGCATTCCTGAAAGGTGAATCAGCCATCTGGAGGGTATCTGACATAAACTCAGTAGTGTCTGTGCTGTAGTTCTCATGGGATGTTTATATATATGATATCAAGAGAATGTCAATGCATACTAATCACAGAAGATATATAGGTGTTGTGGAGGAAGTGTGTTTCACATGAGCTCGCCTACTTTCCTGCCAATCAAATCAAGATAAGAAGGAAATCGAAAGTTCAAAGAACGTTTAGTACGTGTCTCTTGACAAAAAGGAAGTGATGAGAGGAGGTGTCGGGTATACAAACAATTCATTTCTTTCTTCATCAAGTTTGTTTTTGGCATTTTCGTTTCGGTCACTGCATGTATTGTATTTTCTAAGCATATCGTGTAGAGTAAATATTCTTCCTTCAAAGCTTAGTGAAAGCTCTGGAGTGGACACGAACGAAAGAAAGACATGAAATGAGAATTTAAAAAAAGAAAAAGAAGCCATCAGCTGCCACGCTGTGGGCCCTCTCCTGACCTTCACCTGCCGTAGAGGCAAATTGCATTAGAGAATGACATGTCATTCATCTGGGCCGTACTTGGAGGATCATTTAGCTAATTTAATGATTAATAAGTTTAACACCTCTTAATAATTTCATTTGGCCCTGTGATTGAAATCCTGGCGAGCTGGGCTGAGCGCAGTGGGAGGCAGATGAGGATGTCTGAGACTGAGACTGTCTGTCTGGGACTGAGCAGAAGGAGAGAGAGAGAGAGAGAGAATCTCCCCGAGGACTACACATCAGTCTATTACCACCGTGACCTTTTCCCTCCACTGGCAACGCCATTAGAGAGGAAATCTGAAAGTAAAGCCTTGATTAACACAGTTTTTCAACATGTTGAAAGAAAAAAATGGAAGAGGAAAAATATGTTCCTTCATTAGGAAAATGTTCTGCATTATTAATGTTACTGAAGCCGGGCTAAGTGGACCTCAGAGCATTACGGATTCTTGGTTTAACCAGAGGTGATCGCTGTAGAGACCCACAACGTCTATTCTGTACAACATGATTGTACAACAGTGTGACAGAAGGATTTATTGAAACCCTCCGGAGTAATGAATCTGCAATAATTCAACTTAGAGCTGTCAAAGTTAAGGTGATAATAATAAGTTAATGCAAATTTGTTTTAAGGCCACTTTCTTTAATGCCTTAACGCAACTTGCAATATTCAGGTTATTACAGTTTTAAAGCCAGAGTGAAGATACTGGTATCATATGAAACTAGAAACCCTAAGAAATATATTGGTAGCAACCATCTTGCGCTAAATTTTAGGGAGGAAAAACTGGCATGGCCATTTTCAAAGGGGTCCCTTGAACTCTGACCTCAAGATATGTGAATGAAAATGGGTTCTATGGGTACCCACGAGTCTCCCCTTTACAGACATGCCCACTTTATGATAATCACATGCAGTTTGGGGCAAGTCATAGTCAAGTCAGTACAATGACACACTGACAGCTGTTGTTGCCTGTTGGGCTTGAGTTTGCCATGTTATGATTTGAGCATATTTTTTATGCTAAATGCAGTACCTGTGAGAATTTCTGGACAATATTTATCATTATTTTGTGTTGTTGATTGATTTACAATAATAAATATATATTTGTCCACTCTCATGTTGATAAAAGAATTAAATACTTGAGAAATCTCCTTTTAAGGAACATTTTGAACAGATAAAAACTTGAGATGAATTTGCGATTAATCGCAATTTACTATGGACAATCATACGATTAATCGTGATTAAATATTTTAATCGATTGACAGTCCTAACTCAACCTTAAGTTAAAAAAAAGATTATGTAAATCTTGACATTTAGTCCAATTTGAATTTCTGAGTTATGACCTTTTTAACCGTTTCCTGATAATCCAATCCTTATTTTTACCAGTTTTAAAATAGATGTGCTCAGAGCGTTGCATATTATAGCTTCATGTTAATTTTTCTAGCACATTCTTTTTCCGTCGTTGACACACCGCGGAAGTACTGTGTAACAGCAATTTCATGTCAGTTCTCACGATCTAGCAGCTCTCACAAAGAGCATTAGTATTTTCTCTCAGTTAGGTAATAGTGCTCTCCACTGAAACTCATGACAATGTTCCGGGGTGAATGTGAGCAGAGTGAGCAAGAGTTGTGGTGAGATTATAGTCAGACCTGATCACAGCGCATTGACAGATACCTTGTAGGTGGGATGACTTCATCTCTGAGCCACACATGTATTCATTTTACACACAAGAAATCCAACTCAAGCAACGTACGCCTCTCGCTCCTGTTGCAGTTTCACCTCAAAAGTCACATCTCCACATTTCTCAGTTCTCACAGATTGGGCCGACAGCAGAACAATGGTCACAAGCTGAAACCAAGCGATATCACCGCTGGAGCCTGCGTGCCTGAGGGTAGCAGCCACTCAATATACTTGTTAGATCTTAGAAAATCCTGCGTCCTGACGGAGTAGCTATTAAAAGGCACCTTGCTCTCTTGTTTTTTTCACATCGGATCACAAGAAAACACTCACAGAATGCTTTGATGTGCAACATGGGAAAAAAGCATGTTCACCATAGCATTAAATTCAGATTGGATTTAAATGGGACTTTGCCCCTTCTCACCTTGGTGTCTCCTGATAAGCCCATTTGCTGTGGTCCATGTCAACTAACTAAACAGCCTCCTCCTGCCCATCGAAAAACACAGTGACCTTGTCCCGTTCTGCTTATAGGACCACGCTCTCTACCTCATCCCCGTCTTACTCCTCATGACCCATGCCACACAAGGTCATGACAGATCCTCCCACGTTCCCTTCCATCTTCTCAGAGCTCTGTGGTGTTTGTAAGCGAAACACAGAGAGACCTCCAGACAACCTTGGAGGGCCTGTTCCAATCTATAGAGCCAGCAGGTGATGCTTATCTCTAGTACGGCAGGAAGGGCTCCGCTCTAATTGTGTGAAGCCACATATTGTCATGGCGGACAAAGAGAGTCTATTAAGTTCATGATATAAGGTCCAAGTGAAGCACACCAAAGACGTGACATGTGTCAAAACCAAGCCAGCTGTGTGAGCGGGTGTGCCACATAAATTAATGCAACATAAACGGCGCCTTCAAATTTCTCCACCGATACCACAGTTGTTTTTCTTACATGGCTTTGAGAGAGGAAGCACAGAGGAAACCATCTCTTTCTTAAGAGACTCACAAATTGAGCTACGCCCAACAAAGCACCAGCAGTGCGAAACTTGGAACATTTTCTTTTTCTTTCTTGTAAAAACCCCTTTTTAACATCCCACAAAATTCCTGGCCTGCGAAGTTAGTCTTGTCTTCAAAACAAACTGGTGAGTCTAAAACACGCAGAGGTCTGTGGAGGGACACGCAGAGAGGAAATGGCCATGATCTCTGTGATGATTTTGGTTGGACGCCGGCACACATCGTGTGCGTGCGCTTAAAAGCGTCGGTGAAACTCAAACCTGTTCAAAAACTACTTAGGAAAATAAACGCAGCTCCCATTCCAAACAAATGTCTGTTTGAAATGAAATGTTGGACCAATATTTTGGCTTTGCTTATAACCGAGAGAAAGAATGGAAAACATTTTGTAAATGGACTTTTCGTAGAAGAGGGAGCTCGGGGGGGATTCTCACTTTGAGGGTGGCACGGATCAAAGGTTATGCACTGCCTGTTTGTCAGGGCAGACTACCAACAGCCACATAACTCTGGCAGCAGCACCCTCTCTCAACAGGGTGCACCTGGAGAACACTGAAGCCAGTGTTTTGGCTAGAGCAGTCTGCAGCGTTGCTTTCAACACCTTTGCTCCCCCTTTTCTGAGACTGAAACAGAGGCTGAAAAACATCAGCGCAAAGTCACTAAACTGCACAGAACACAAACCTATACAGAATGCATGTGTGTGCAACGACGGACACAATGCATATATATATGTGTGCGCACAAGCAGGTACAGACAGAAACACACTGATTTGTGTTAATTGCCATTTAGTTTGGGTAATCATTGCTCCTTTTCAACTGAGTCCTGTTGAAGTGAGGCCAACGGGGTTAATAAGTATTTCATTTAGCAATTATTATTCTATCAGCAGCTTTTCCTCTTCTGATTGGTGTTTATTGGCGATGTACTCCACTTGGTGTGGCTACCCCGGGTGTTTTTAGTTACTCATTTCTGTTTTAATTGCCTGCTTCCACCTGTAGAGAGAGGAGTGGAGAGGTTTTCCCCTCTCACTGACGAACACAGTAGGCTTTGAGATGTCAGCCGCTCTCTTTAACGGGCCAATGACAGTTTCCTCCTGTCACAACTCTGACTTCCTGTACAAACATAACCTCATTAAAACTGCCACCCTGGTCTGTGGGCGGGCCTCCCGGTCCTCCCCTCCAATTAAGAGCAGTAAGGGCTGTCGCACTGACAACTCCCACTTTGAGTTAAAATCCGAGCGCTCTGGGGGCTAACGCCATGTGTCAAAACATAATTATGATCTCACCCATACCTCTGTCCAAAAGAGAAGAGGGAGTGTGAGAGAGAGAGAGTGAATGGGAGAGAGGAGGGGAGGCGGAGAGAGAGAGAGAGAGAGAGCGGGCTCGGGGTCGGCGAATGGAGGCAGTGGAGGGAATAATGAACTGAGAGGGATAATGAGAATATTTGACCATAGCACGTTTTATCACCCCCTTCCCCACGCGCCTGTGCCTTCAAAATAAAGTGTAATATTTATTCTGTGTACATCTGGACGGGGCAAGGGCACGCTCATCACATGTCTGTTGACGCTGGTTCCTCCCAGCAGCGAGGGTTAAGGTCAAAGGTCGTGCAGTCACAGCCTGCTCGTGTAAAGGATTTCTGAAGATGACAGTGCGATACCACTTATTCACCCTTCATCCTTTTTTACACTCACAATTCAACACACATGCACAACAATAGCATCCATGTTGCTTGCTATGCAATCAATCCGCTCCCTCTAAACTCTTATCCCAGCATGAAATGCGAGACATGTTTTGCATGCCAGGTCCTCCAGCTGATACGAGTAACCCCCGTTTCATCCCGGAGGACAGAAGGCAAAGATGAGGAGGGTGAAGAGAGGGGAGGATGCAAGAGGGAGGTCACAGAAGAACGTGACACTAAAGGCCACCCCCTGTCTGCAGCGCACAGCGTCGCAGTGACCCAGTAGCAGGACACTGCAGGGGCCAACACACTGCAAGCTGTGCCCACTGTCACAGCTGCCAGTCAGCCAGGTTTGATGACTGACAAATTATGTTACTTACGTGCCCCACAATGTGAACCACACACTGATAAAGACTCTGTAATTAAACCTCCATTTCAGCAAATTAACAACGCAATTAATGTGAGCTGTAATCTACGGTGTGCCAGGATCTAAGCGCACATGAGGATTTCCTCTCTTTCATTGCATTTTTGAGCAACCCCTCCCCCGGTTTTGTCCTTTCCCTCGCTCGTCCTGCTCGATGGGGGCGAGGAAGGGGTTGGAGACGGAAACAGACAGGTGTTCAGGTGTGTGATGTTTGACATGCTCACACAGCATGCGTTCATCACAGGGAGGAGACGTGTTTGACAGCAGCGACTCCCTGACCATGATTACATTATCTCTTGGTGTGCTGCTGAAGGTCAGGGGAGAGCCCTAGCTAGCGAGCAAAACCAAACACTTGTGAGACAGTGGTACCAAAAGACTGAATTAAAATCATATAATAAGTGCTCTGAGTTTGTTTTACCTTACATTACATGACTACCTTGTTTTAGACATTTTTACATTTAGTGGTTTCGGATACAGACAGGAACTTTTAAGATGATCAATATGTGACATGTGCAAATCATTTGGTCTTCTATATCATATACTGTAGGAGTGGTGATGCACTGCAGAGGTTAAGTGCCATTGCTATTAAATGCTAACTGAAACGCACACTTTATAAAGACAATTGACACAATCTGCTTCAATCTTTTAGGATCAACACATTTACCAAAGTTAGCCAGCTTTTATGTTTTCTAGACCAACATGCATTTCACTGTAATAACATGCGGTCACAGCTAACATGACAGAGTGAGTGTATACTGTGCACAATATATGTGCATGTGTTCATGTGCCTTGTTGCATTCCAGCACTACGTTCCAACCTGCTCTTTAGGACAGCTGATGACAGGATACATCTAATTAAGTATATCTGTAATTTAGGAGACAATAAAGGCATAGGATTCCTAAAATCTGAATCCTCAATCAGAACAAAGGAATGAATGAGGAAAACACTTGCGCAAAACCTCATTTGCAAAGAAAACCTGAAAGTGACCTTGGGAGGAGCTACACAGTGAAGGATCCCGTTCACAGCTCGGTCTAAACAAGCAAAGGCTGCTGAGATGAGGCAAACAATGCTTAAATGTTATCAAATTGGCACATGAATGAAATCCAAAGAGTAGGGCTGTCCTCGACCAACTCAATTCTTAGTCGACTAACACTCGTACGATTTTGTCGACAAATCCATCAGTTGATTTAATTGAGTTTCTCCACAAAGAATCACACAAAAGCACCACTTTAAATCTTGTGCTCACACGTTTCTTGGAAATGACTCATTCTGCATGAAAAAAGCACAAGAAATGACTAATCGACTTAAGAAATCTTAGTCAACTATGCCCAAAACGACCGATTAGTCATGCCGGTCTCACAGGAAGGACGTATAAATTGCATGACGTTGCAAAGACATTCCGCGTAGGCTTTTCGCATGTCATTTGTACGTACAGCAATGCAACAAAACTACGATAACATTCACAGTTACATTGAGGCAACAAACCACTTAGTTAGGTTCAGGACAAACATCATGGTTGGCCTTAAAATAAGTACGTAAACTAAGTAAAAATACATTTCGAAACAACGTAACATAATTACGGAAAACACGTGACAAACGTCATTAACATAGCTTGAAAAACAAAACAACAGTCTCGAACACCGGTCTCTTGGTTAAAAGTCGTGTTTCTTGAACCCAAGCGTAGCATATTTATCGGATGCATTTACATCGGACTCAGTACAGACTGCACGGCGTACAAATGACGTCAAAACCGAGAAAGGCATTCATGCGCCTTTTTGAACAAACAAAGTATTAGTCGACTAATCGACTAAGAAGGGGCAGCCCTACCAAAGAGTAAAACATGTTAGAGTTCAGTTCCGATTTGTTAGAGTGGACAATGAAAAGGGGAAAGAGCAGATCATTTAAGGTCAGCTGCAGAGATAAAAAAAAAATAATAATAATAATACAAGTGTTGAACCTCAGGCGACCTGTCCAGGGTGTACCCTGCCTTCGCCCAATGTCGGCTGTGATCGGCTCCAGCCCCCCCGCGACCCCTAACGGGATAAGCGGTTGCAGATGGATGGATGGATGGTGTTGAACCTCATAGTGAAATGCCAGTCAGAGGTAAATTGCATAATAAAGTAGCTCCTTCACCTCCGTGGTATTAACACAGTCTAACTTGGCTGGAAACAGGAGACTACTCAGATTAAATATGAAATATTTGTCTGGGATCCATGAATTATACAGAGCTTGGCGCAATGAAACAATTATCTACTCATTTTGGTTTTCCTTGTGTGCTGTTCATTTTTTGTTGAATATCAACAAACCGTGCCGAGCAAAACAATAAACATTAGCTGAATAGAGATGTCAGTTACAGTGGCTACAGAGCCATTATGTGGCATTCCCCCTAGGGTGGCAGTGTGACTGGAGAGGGGAGGGTGGTGATGGAGGGGGGGCCACTGGGATAAATGGGCCCAGTGTTTGTAATGGAGAGGAGTGTGGCTGCTGGCCAGGGATTTGAGTTAGCAGGCCTTGTCCTGGAGAGGAACACTTCACACTCTGCCAACTGGGGCTGCCCGTGCAGGGAATGGCATGGGGAGACCTCTCTTTTTCTCCCAGCTCCTTATCCTTGTGTGTGTGTGTGCGCGGGCGTGCACGTCCATTGTGGCGCAAGAAGTGTGTGCATGTGCACTCGCGTGTTTAAGGGAGAGTGATTAAGGAGAGTCTTCTGGAGCACGCTACTCGGTCCTCCTCCCCTATGTAGGCTGACAAAGAAAGCGCTGCTCTGGCCTGTTCACAGCATTTCCAGCTTGAGCTGCGGGGTAGCCATGGTGAACTCTTGTTGAAATGCCACATAGTGGGAGCCGCTATATCTCTGTTGAGAAGGTCTTCATTGGGCTTTAAACAATCGATTTTAACCGTTTGTTTTCAGAAACAAGATTTTACCTTTACGCACACACGCACGCAACACAGAAAACACAAACACACACACAGTCTAATTGCTGTAAGTGAGTGAGCGTTTGGAGCGGGTGGACAGGTCTGGCTGAGTGGACGGTTTCACGCGTTCATGCACTGCTGCTCCAGCAGCATAATGAGGTGTGACGCATCAGACTAAGTGGCTAATGGGGTGTGAAGTCATTAGAACACTGCCTGTATCCCTCTAGCCCTCCCTGTCTCTAACTCCATCTCTCTATGCAACTCTATCTCATTTGTTGTCAGTATCACCACACTCTCCTTCCATCTAGTCCTTTTTGCAATCTCTCTTCTGTTCTAGTGCCATGCCATGACAATCATTGGCTATGCAATTGTATGCGGTCAGAATCTTGTCTTGTGCGACTTGCATGTTACCTAACCTTTCTCTTTATTTGTTCCCTTCCACCTGATAAGAGTGTACACAGTAAACGATCAACAAGGAAGCCATATGCATTTTTTTTCGTTCTGCTAATAGACTATAAATGGGATTAACTATAAACAACAAACAAACTGTTCCAACAAGATTGTTGCAAATAAGACTACAACAAAGGATTATCTTCATTGTCGATTACTCAGTCGATTATTTTCTCAATTAATCGATTAGTTGTTCGCTCTATAAAATGTCATAAAATGGTGAAAAATGTCGATCAGTGTTTCCCAAAGCCCAAGATGACGTCCTCAAATGACTTGTTTTGTCCAAAACTCAAAGACATTCAGTTTACTGTCATAGAGGAGAAAATAAGCAAGAAAATATTCACATTTAAGAAGCTGCAATCAGAGAATTTTGACTTTTGTTTTACTTAAAAACAATGACTCAAACCGAAAAGTTGATTATCAAATTGGTTGGCGATTCATTTAATAGTTGACAACTAATCGATTAATCAGCAGCTCTAGTTGCAAAACGTCTGACAAGAAGAATAGTGTCAAATAGCTCCAAATTGTTTAGCTTTAGAGAAGTTAGGCTAAACAAACTGTACAGTGAATAAGACTTAGATTACAAATATAACCCGTACTATACCCCCAGTTTCCCCCTGGGGATTAATAAAGTATTTCTGATTCTGAAAACAGAGACACATATGAACGTTTGAACATGCATGAGCAAATGGCGATGCACATGAAAAAATAAAAAACAGTGAGGGGGAGACTGCCATCTGTTCCCTGGGATCAGACACAGTTGTAAACAGCTTTAAGAATAGAGAACAGACTGAAGACAGTGAAACTTAATATCTTTGTCCTGCTGTCATTTTCGTATTTTGGCTCCTTCTAATCCTTGGTTCACTCTTGCCCACCGGGGTACAGACGTAGTCATCACTATGTGCCCTTTGACCTGCTGCGGCAAACTAAGACATTAAGAAAAACGTCACGAAACATATGGCCTGCAATCGTAAAAAAAGTGTTTTCAATACTATGTTCGGCTTGTGGTTTAAATATATTCTTGATTAAGTTCATCACTGATGTAATATGAATGGAACTTTATGATGTGAAGTGGCCATGCTACACAACTATGTTTAACAACACATACTCTTCCTGAAAAGGTCTGAATAGAGGAAGAAGAGGAAGAGGAATATTCAAAGTTAACATGATCATGTCCACGTGCCCAGTAAAACCACTTCTGTGTATTAACATCTCTCAATCTGCTCAGTTGTGCTGCGAGTATAAACCATTATCTGTGAAGATTTTGCAATCTGCAAATGCAATTGTATGGAGTTCATTTCGCAACCAAGGAACTCAGCTTGTCCTGTTTCCCGCTGTCTCTGTTAAGTGTGCCTGTGTGTGAGAGTGCACACCTGCAGCTGTAATACCAGCCCTCTGCGTAATTTCATTAACCTTTATACAGAACCGTGCATGTACAGATCCTCCCCAGCGGATTATAAGCAATGAGTCCTCCCACACATCTACTTAAAGTTACAGCTGTACTGTGTTAAAGTTTAAGGTGGTAATCTAGAACGTTCTTGTTTTCCTAGATTTTAGGTGCAGCTTTGGTGATAACCTTCATTGCTTTAGTGGTTTGCACTCAGTGTTGGCACTTGCCCAACATAAATAGCGATGTGGAAGACTGCTAAACAATAGCCAAACTCAACAGTACTGAGTAAAATGAGCTGCATCACTCTTTAGTGTCTTCATTTGTAGAGGATTTGTTCCTGATAAAGAAGTGCCACTCTTAAGGCCTTTACACACCGGGGGCGTTTTTTTCGTGTGATTAATTTGCAAGCAAATATATTTTTTCAAACTGTTGTTTTTGTCATGAATACTTTCACACAGGAAGCGAATATTATGCAGTGGAAAAGCGACGTAACCTTTTTCGGAACCAGGTCGATTTTCAGACCTTTCGCACCACGAATAAATTTGCATCAACCGATCACGTTGTGTGGAACGGGTTGAGTTATGCCTATATTTATGAAACAACAACACGGAGGCTCCGTAGTCCGAACCAGGAGGACAAACTTCATTACTCCTTTCAACCTTGATAAAGTCAACGCAGACCAGATCAGCACAGACCCACTCCTTCCATTCTTACCTTTCACAATAAACACCCCAATATTCATAGGTGAGTATTTCGCATCTTTGTGTTGTTTATTCGTCACACCCAGGGTGTGTAAAGGCCTTTAGGCTGCATTCACACCAGATCCGGCGGTGCGGCGATTAACCGCAGGGTTGCGCGGCAGTGTGGAAGAGTCACTTTCATGGCCCATTGACTGCAAAGATTAACATCTTTTGTTACCAACGATTAACGTCTTTTGTTCCGTCATGGCTAGGTGGTACAGCTCTGGATTGCCGGTTAAGTGATCGACAACTGCAGCATGACGGCGAGTTGCGTTTCTCCAAAAGTTGATTCTGTTTCTACTTTTCTGCTGCAGGACTGCATGCAAAATGAATGGGAGGATTTGCGTTTTCGCATTAAAGCACCAAATATGAAAATATTTAAAGTTATATCACTATTGTAAGGAAATATTTGTCAATAGAGAGAAGTGGGTGTAGACTGTAATGTACTATCCCTTAGTCTGTATCTCTCATATGACTGTTTTTCACTAGCAAGCAGGTCCACCGTGTGGGTTGATGATCTCCAAATGCTCTCCCTTTAGGGCCCTCCCTTGACCCAGGGTCTGGGACAACTGACCCGGTGTTGCCCCGGTGTCAGTGGCTCTACTTGATAGCGTTTTGTGAAAGAGATATGTCCTTTAGCGAGTAAATAAGGGAGTGATGCTAGAAGAAATATGACTTGACAAATAAACAAAAGTGCACAGAAAAGTGTATGTGCAACAACTCAGACACCTACTCTCCAGGCTGGGCTAGCTTTAGAAAACTAGAAAGCTTTTAAGTGTGTGTGTGTGTGTGTGTGCACGTCCACACACATGCAAGTCCGATAGTGTGAGGAGAGAGAAGTCTTAGAGTGCGGTGAAACATCATATTCCCTCGACAAAGGCAGACACTGTCCCCAGGCACTGATCCAGGTTAACTTTCACTTTCTATCATATAACAGTGAGGTCAGGGGCTTTGATAGGAGAATCTGATTCCACACCAGCCCACGGTGATAGCCCTTCCCATGGAGCATGTCTCCTCCCACCAGGGAGAAGGAGATAACACTGACAGGCCGGGAGCTCTCATAGACCGGAGGAATCAACAGTTTAATGCTCCAGACTTCTCAGAACTCCCATCAGACCTCATCAGCATCGCACGGTTGGTCTCTTTAAAGGATCATACCAGTGGTTCTGCACGTCTTAGCCCATTTACTACATTTCACATATACCCCTGAATGTATTTTTTCTACCATGTAGATATTTCAAATCAACCTGCACTTAAACTGTATTACTATCCAACAAAAATGAAACAATGACAAACATTTGTTTCAAGGATTATTGTGATAGATTACACAACCCAATAATTGATTGTTATACCATACAGAAATGAATAGAAATCAATGGCTGCCTGGAACAGAAGGACAAATACATCCCTAAATTAAATTTGGAAAATGTATGATGATGAAATGACTGACCTTCTAGGTACTGAATACACTGCCACTTCTTGATTCTACTAGAAATAGTCAAACACACAGAAGTATTTTGGGAAAAACAATATTGTAAAATATCTTGATTACTTTGCTATCTACCTAATGTTAGCAGATGAGCACATAGGCTTTGCTTTACTTTCGTTGGGTGATGAGTGACATAGGCCCTGTTCAGACCTTGCGTTAACATGCGTCTTGGGTGATCCAATCACAAGTTGACAGCTCTAAGTACGTCCGTTCACACCTGGTATTAGTATGCGTCTTGAGTGACCACTTGTGATCGGATCTCACTTCCCCGCTCTATATACCAATAAACATAATTTCCGTTGGCAAAGACCAGATGCATTGTTGTTTTTAACCGGCGGGAGGCAGCAATGCAAATCAACAGTGTCTAATTGTACTGTATTTTGGAGGTTTGTCGTGCTATATTAACACTTCAGCACTAATTTATTAGTTTGCCTCGATGGGACAGACTACAGGAGATCGTGGATGGCTTCGAAGAGAGATGAGGGTTTTTTGTTCTTCTTTCATGATATACATTGATATACATACAGTAAGTCTTGGTAACATGGAGTTTCATCACTGAGATAATCACAGATGAAAACATATCTATACATAATCACAACAGGAAACACTTATCACATCATCTGAAACTGAATTAGGAAAACAAATGCTGCTATCGTTTACTAGATCTATAGATGTGTTTGGCCCTCTTGCTCGGAACAAACTGTTGTTTTAAAAGATTTTGAGCTTTGCCTCTACGCATTATTCTTGCTCAGCGATTATATCAACCATCTATTTTTCAACAGCACAGCTGTGGTATTCCTGTGAGCCTGCCAAGTTGGGGTACATATTTGTCTAAAAATTATTCACTTACATAAGCACAAAACTGCATTTCCTAACAAAATAAACAAAACCAATTACATTTCCAGTCCAGTGCACCGCCTACTACCAAGGGCACAAAATGTGTCCTTTAGCAATGTTTTACAGGGGAAAGAAATTCCCCTGTGTCATTTGTATGTCCTTGGACATTTGAAACCAGGTCTGCATTCCAGTATGTGAACACATTAACAAAAAAATTGGAAGCATTTGGCAGTAGTTTCAACACTGCTCCAATGACAATAAACACAAAATTGACCATACAAACTCTATGACAGGACCTCGGTTCATTCACATTAATTGACTAGAAACATAAAAAACCTGGACATTGTTATGAAATCCAACACAACAGTCTTGTAATAAATACTTCTTTTGTATGTAATGTTGTGTTTTTTGCACATTTCTAATATTGTGTCACATATTTAAATAAGGTGGGCAAACCTTTATAAATATCTCAGTAGAATATATACATATGACACCCCCTTAGAGTATTGCCTCAAATCCTTTCATATTGAGTCAATAAAAAATAAAAGTAGAGCAGGGCCTGTGCCGACTGGAAGGTTTCCACATATAAGAATAAAACAAACAACAACAACAAAAACACACTGATAACTAGTACCAGGGTTAATTGATAATGGTGGCAGCTAACTAGCCATGGTTGGAATGCATGCAATCAGATTGCTTGGCAGGCATTGTCTGGCGAACAACTAAATCATTTGTTATGTTAATTGTCAATAGGAACACACTTACTGTAAGCCTGTCCGGCACATTGCATGCCAAATCAGATCTAGGGAACCAGAATGAAAAGGTAATGTTTTAGATTACAGGCTGCAACGTACAGCAGAATTCTTCCCAATTCACAACGTATTTTTTTCAACTTCAGTACTATGCGTAACAACACATGAATGTAGGTACAAGATGCGAAGCTAGGGAATAAGGGGGTAACGATTGGGAACTTAAAAATAATTTATACTGTAGGTATTTTTTTACCAGGCAACCAATAACATCACATACTAACGATGGGGTCTGACTCAGTGCTACACATTACTACACGGCAGCCTGACACATCAACATGGGCTGGGTGCTACATGCTGAACACATTTAATTTTCATCACTCTCCTGAGAAATCCATGTGTAATTAGATCAATACTCACATTTCACTATTTAGCTTTTAATATGAAAAGATTAGAGGTGTCCCCAAAAGGATTGAATGTTCATTTGAGGTCCACTGGCGTGTGGCCATTACTCTTGAAAGGATTAAGTAAACTAATTAAGCAGAATTTGCATCTGGAGCTAATTAGGTGGACACATTTAGAGAATTGGAGGGATCCAGAAGGTCAGGGTTTTGTTTTATCCTTCTTTCTTTACCCTTCAGATGGGGTAAAATTGTCTTAGTTTATTTTAAATTGCGCCGCAACATAGCCAGAAAGATGGGCTTGTGAAATCAGATGACAAATCAGATGAAATTAAAAGATCACGGCTGGAACACAAAATGTCAGAGCATATGGAAAACCTCATGAATGTGGTGGTGAAAGAAGTAGTGAGCTTCATTATGGAGAAAAGACTCCGATTGGTATGAAAAAATACAGTGCTAATACCGGCTCTATTGGCCTTAGCCCCTGTTGGAAATGTCTGGTCATCTGTGAACAGCCACCGCTGTGGAGCAGGTGTGTAGCCATATGCACATGGCTGTGGAAGTGTGGCCTGGGAAGGATAAAGACAGGAAACTGGGGCCTCATTAAACTGGTGCTAAAGCAGGTAAACAGCAGTGCTCAAAAGGTAGCACCATCAGGGGACAATTTCAAGCCAAAATATTGAAGAATACCTGAGCAATGCAATACAAACAATATGAACATGTCCACAATTTTGACAAAGAACTTAACATTTCTCAAACTACACACTCACACCGTCTCACTTTGTCTCTTTAGCCGCACATTCCTTTAGCTCGAACTACCGACAGATAGCATTAATGGCAAATGACTCGCTCTGGCAGTTCCATTACACCAATGGTTCCCCCTTCTATTACGTGTCATTCTGTGATGTTCATGGTCATAACAGGCGGAGTGAAATTCACTTGCCATAACAGTCTCACTGTAGTCCATATGTCAGAGGGAAGCTCTATGGCCTAGCCATTGCAGAGGGGTCAATCTCTCAACCCTAATGGCTCTCTTTGGGTCACGGGACTGCCAAGTGCTCTGGAACACTCGTTACAGCAGATAGGAGCAGGAAATGATTATCGGGAGGTCAATTTATGCAAGGGAGAGGCAGAATGACAAAGTGAGAGGTCAGAGCTCGCCCATATCTCTAGGCATTAAAGATTGACATGCAGAATCTGAGAAGGCCCCCACGCTGCCTCACTCTTCGCCACACGCACGCACTTCTCCATTTAAATATCTGACAGACGATGAAAGTGCAGCCATTAAAATGTCCGCCGAGCGCTTCAGGAATGAAATGGGGGAGATAAAAGAATTCCCCTGGGTAATCAACGGGGCTATGAATTAGCCGGGAGTTTTTGATGGGGGGGTTAAAGGATTGGGTGCATGTTTAACTCATTTGTTGTTCATACCTTCTGAAAACATCAGTCCAGACAGGATGCAATAAGCAACTTTATGTCCTCCAACCTATGGTTAAAGGAGAAGGCATTGGCACTTGATGGCACTTGAAACCAGGGAAATGCAGATAAACGCCATTTACTCTCTTCCTAAAATTCTTTGTACACTTCTCTGGGTGTATATGCACAGATTACTCACTCTATTGATGTTGAGGTTAATTTGTTTGCTCTCCTGTGGATCATGGTAGGGATGTCACGAGAAGCGATGCTACGGTACCAAGTCGGTGCAAAAAATTCTGAAATGTGAAGTGTGACAGTACTTGCTTTTCTACAGTAGCACGGCTACCGTAGGTACCGGGGATCAGGACTCTAGATTAACGCCGTCCTGACATCCTGGAGGTGATAGATTTCCCTGATCGTGCTACATTGTGAACAACACATCTGTGTTGAAATCGGTAGGAGGAGAGCTAGTTAACGTTAGCAGCTGGTGGGTCTCCCGGTTGAAAGTCCTGTGTTTGTTGGACCCATCCACCTCCACTCCACCCCCCATTCGCAGTCTTTCTCCCCTTTTATACTGCGTCATGACATTGCAGTCAGTACAGACTACATGGCGTGAAAATGACAAGCCTAAAGCAAGAACGGCATTTTTATTACACGCTTTTGTCTTGTGCATTATTGTGTCATTCACACGCCTTTTGTGCAACCAGGCTTTATATTTAGTGTTGTGCATGGACGCCGTAAAAGAGCGCATTCATTGAACTGAATATATCTGTCTGCAACTAATGAACATTAGCATTGTCAACTCTCGGGACAGTTAACGATGCTCACGCACTGTGTGGCCGACATGGCAAAGGAGCGGAGACATCAGCCACCGTCTCTTCCATCACTGCCTCCACAGTCTCAAAAGTCAACTTGACGCGTGAGCGAGTAGTTGCATCACTGAGATTTGCAAACTTAGTTCATTCATTTGAATCTGTGTGAGCTGAACTTTGAGCTACAGTAGCTCTTGTGAAGTGTTAACTTGCACAACACTGGTGACATCCGTAGATCATGTTACACAGGATGAGAGCCTCCACTGGATGATAGAGCAGCCATCAACCCATGATTCACTTGCTCTAGGCTGGAGTAAAACAAACTAACCTTCCCCTTGCGCTAAAGACGGCATTGACTGGTGTCCCTTTCATGAGGCATCAAAACCAAGATAGTCAGGCAGGACGGACACCGAGCAGAATTTGAACACCACAAAGTACATGCTTATCAACCCTTATGCGTAGCTCAACTTTCCCAAATCTGAGTTGGATCTTTTGTACAGATATAATATTTATGTATACAGTTTACATTCAGAACAGTTTCATCCTGGCTGGGCCACACACTGACAGCCTTATTAAGCCCTTTACGTACCACTACAACCATGCTTGTAACCAACCTGTACACCAACACCAAATTAAGTAATCCCTCTTTGTACAACCATAACCACTGACATGTGTGACTCATAAAAATAAAGCGTGAGGAGATAACTCATGCGTCTACACCACAGAAGTAAATAATGATATTATCATGGGCATTTGCTTCACTTCTGGGTTTTTTTTCAAAATCAAAAGGTGAAACAGAGGGGTTTGATGTCACGCCGTCACATAAACAATGCAGAGGCAGTCGGATAGAACATGTCAACTGCTGAGAGTAATGAAGTTCCCTAAAGACAATGAAGAGTATGAGGAAGAGAGACACACATTGTGCAGTTGTATAGTTGTAATATTGTGGGTTTCTAAAGCTGCAATGAAACCTGAGATTCAGATCAGTCTATACACACTCAATACATTTGTATTGTATGTTAGTTTAATTGTCTGGAATATGTGTGCTTTTTTATATTACTACCAAGGTTCAGTGTAGGTCTTTTGGAGATCCTCTGTAGGTTTTCAAACATTCTTCAGTATGTGTGAGCATGTTCAGCTTCTTTGTGCCTTTTCCTTTGTCAGTAGCTTGAAGACATTACACAGCTTTGGGGAATTCCTTGCATCCTCTCCTTTAGAGTCAATATTACCGATTTTATTTCCTAATACATCTTTTTTCTGTTACGGAATCACCACCCTGGAAGTTGTGATGTCGAGTGCAACTGCTCCTGGTAGGATCTCTTCTGGTAAATTGATTCTAGGCAGCTGGGTTTAAACAACGAGCAATTTGAAGACTCGTATGAAGAGGCCAAATGAGAACACAGTTGCCCAGAAAAGAGGACACAGGGCTTACTCCTGGAGCCAGCCTTGAGAGCTAAATGTAAGTAAAAGCCTGATGTCTTGGCAGGGGTGGACGGTCCCATTTTAAAAGAAGAGAATGGAAAGGTGTGTTATAATGAAACACTGCTCGTCCTCTTTGGAGAGCTTCAGGGTTCTGGAAAGGAGACCCTGTCTGATTGTGAAATCGCAGAGTCAAGAAAAGCAGATGTTGATCTTGGTGGACCAGCTCTTCACTAGGGATGTTAATAATCAACCATTAAACTGAGATACGTTAATAAGATACAGTTTTCACTTTGTTCATCCCCTTTGACCCCTTTGAAAATGGCCATGACAGTTTATCTCGCCAAAATTTAGCACAACTTTGGAGCATTATTCAGTGTCCCGATAAGCTAACATGACTTGGTTGGTACCAATCGATTTCTTAGGTTTTCTGGGTTCATATGATATCGCTATGAACGCTAGCTTTAAGACTGAGCCCGCTACAACCTCTGTAAGTTGTTAGGAAGTTGATAGTTTATATAGTAAAAGTTTGATACTTGACGTCCGTGTATTGATACAGTATTGCTACGCAAAATATTGCGATACTATGCTACATAGATTTTTTCCCCCACCCCTACTGATGATGCTGATGACTCCTGACTTTATCAGGTTTTTAACTCTACCTTGCAGTGGGGCAGTTTGTAGCCATGTGTGAAGCTTTTAGGAGTAGTGTCAACTTCTAATCTGAGGCTATACTCTGTACTGTTCTCTGTAAACAGTGGATTTTCCTCTCTGGTTTGGGAGTGAGTTGCTGCCGCAAGTGAAGAGGTAGAAGGATCTTCGGGTCTTGAGTGTAGGCTTTGTGTCGTGATAGAACAACTCAAGCTGCAGTTATGAGTGGTCAAAATGTTTTCCCTCCTACAGACGCTCAACTGAAGGAACCCAAAGGAAGACATTTAGGCTGTATGTAGATGTATATAGCGGAGTCTAAGCTAACGATATAATAACACAAGTTTTTGGGGGATTATGCATGTGTAATGATGAGAGTAAATCACATCATTAAGGAATGCTACTGCTGTGTTTAGTTGATAAAAGAGCATATGGTTAGAATAGGATTTTCTCTATTGTAGGTTGAAGGGAGGAGACATAGATGAGCAGACAGCAGAATTGGTCACATGAAGTTTTTTTTAGTGAGGCCTTATCATGTTTTAACACCATCCTTCTGTTGTAATGCATAGAGAAAGCCACATTACCATCAGATAAAACTGGCTGCAAGGCAATTTAAACCAACCGTGATATCATTCAGCTGCCTAAGAATGTCCACATTGTGTGCCCTGAACAGTAGATCCTTCATCAACATTTTGCATAAGGAACTTGAGTGGCTTAGTTGTTGTCAGAGGTACAAGAGACAACAACATGTCTTCCGGCTGTTTACCATAAAATGAGATTAAAATTTGACTGGCGTGAACAGGAAACGTGTGATTTTAAATGTATCAGTTTATGCAATTCGGCCAAATGTGAAGGTGTATTCTATGCATTAGCTGCGTGGTCATTGTGAGGACATATTCCATATAGCCTCAGTTGGTTGTGTTGTCTATTCACTTGCTATTCAGCACAGTCCTATGGATCCCCTTTAAGGGCTATGAGAAGTTGCAAAGCTCTCAACAGCTATATATATAGAGATACAATTTCATTTACCAAAGTGAGGGAAAATGAATGCTATTCCATGGAGTAATTGCCAGAGATGCATGATAACCACCCAGTGGAAAAAAATAGGTCACTTATAAGCAACAGTCATTGGTACTGTAGATTACACTTTATATATTTGCAAGGAAACTGAGCTTTTAAAAGGGCCAATAAAAATGTTAGCGATGCTTCTTTGGAGGTGCTTATGCCACAGAGGGTGGTCTCACTATTTATCACAAGTACTATCTGCAGATTTCTGCAAAACTGTGACCACCCTCCCACAAACATACATGCACACAAACATACATACGCACAGCTTGAAACACCTTTTTAACATGGTGTGCAGCTTAATTCTTAATGCAGCATTGATAAACTGAAAACAAATAGTTGGCGTTACATTTTATTGCTGACTTTAGCCAGCCAAGGCTTGTTTGTTGACCATGTCAGGATAACTAACTGCATTTTATTGAGGTTATATTATATCAAAAGCACAAAACTATACTGATGGTGTCTCCTCATTCTTAATTTGCTCGTACTAAAATGTATTTGGAAAGAAAACTAATTGGCAAGGAATGAATGTGCACTTTCAGAGCCGGCAGCTAAGGCGTTAACGCAGAAGCTCGTCTCTGGGGTGGGCCGGTCTGACGCTGGCTGTGGAGGATGACTGAGGTGAAGGGGTTAGGAGAGGAGCAAGCACAGCTACAAGGGCCTCTGTCCCAGGCCAGGCTGTGAGCTGCAGCCCTGTGCTGATAAGACTGTAATAGTCCTCCTTAGAGGACCCAGGGCTCCGCTCCCCTTATTAGTCATTTATCACACCTGGCAGCCTCACTGAACCATAATTACTCTTCCCTTATCCCCCCGCACTGTCATGTCCATGAGAGCGAGTGGGGCAGAGGGGGAGGGAGAGAAATAGCTGTGAGAAACAGTGTTCAGAGAGAGTGGACTGAGAGAAGGACAGAGGAGTTAGAAGGAGAGGAAGGAGAAAGAGAAAGTGCGAGTGAAGAACAGTCATGAAAGGACAAAGTGTTAACTAGCCGCACATACAGCAGTGTATCAAATAAGACTTTGTACACGATAGAGGAAGGAAAAAGCACTCTAGGGGTACTAACCCTTTAAAATCCCTTTTTTAATACACCATATGCATGTAACGACGGAAAGGAATGTAATCTCACAAATACACCCCATGAAAAACAGACCAGTCTTTGTGCTACAAATGAGAACCAGTTGTTCTGACCACAGCGCTCCAACTAACTGTTTGACAAGACAGGAATTAGGAAAGTCTACGGGCCCGTTGAGGCAAAAACAACACTTGGTAACATTCAAGCGACACCAATTTACACATAGTAATTTAGGTATTAACACAGAAAGACACATTTTAAGTTCACAGTATTTGTAGTTGTGTATTTATAACATGTATAAATTGGGCAGCAGGCAAAGTTGCACATAATTAAACACAAGAATTTCCCAACTTGGGATCAATAAACTACATCCATCCATGTCCTGGACCCTATTTTCCCATGTTTTTGTTTCTAAGTGACTAATGGGAAAAACACTTTTTGAAATTGGTCCAGTATTGAGGGAGAACGCTGCAACCACTAAACAAGCTGTAATGTAATGATTTGGGGCAAGCTGGTATCGTCAGTTTACATCCACTAAAAGTGCTTGTGTTTGCCACTGACAGGTTCAGATTGTTATTATAAGTGTCTGGCAACATTTTGGAAAGGACCCTACAGAGAAATGAAATGTTTTTCTTACCTTTCTGTCATTGTGTCATGTGACTTGTTGCTGGAAGACGATGGTGAAAACCTGAGTGAGAGTGGAGAGAGGAGTGCCACGGGGCACCGGTGTTGTCAGAGTTTGCTGTGTTGGAGTACAGAAAGCGTAGCTTAGTGTTATCTCAAAGAATTTCAATGTCATGGCTGAATATTTAGCTGTTTTCGACAATGTGGATGCGATGCAACATTTACAACGAGGCTTCTCCGAGCGAGACACACAATAACAAACAGACCAGATCAAGCGATAGGTAAAAAAATGGTTATATTTTTCTGTGGTGTCCTTTCAATTATTTTGTCAGACACTTATAATAACATCCTGAGCCTGTCAGTGGTAAAAACAAGCACTTTTAGTGGACGTAAATGGACGGTGCCAGGTTGCTCCAAATGGTTACATTACAGTTTGTTTAGAGGCTGCAGCGTTCTCCCTCAATACTGGACCAATTTCAAAAATTGTTGTCCCCATTAGTTACTTAGACATAAAAAAAAGTACCAAAAATACCGAAGTTATCCTTTAAGATACTTATAATATATTTTTTTGTTACACAGCAGTATCACTGTTGCAATTTATTTCACAATATATACCCATAGGTTGTATTGTTGAATAAGACTATTTTAATTAGTGTGCTGGATGGAAGAGTGATATAGAGTGATATAATCGGTTATGGAAATCAAAAGTGACACCTCAAATCTCTGTATTGGCAGTGGAGAGCCAAAAGTTTTTCAACTTTGCACAACCTCTCCTCCTCTGTCTGCTATAAATACAACGCTAAGCTTGTCAAAATCGTTTTGCCACACTTAAATGTCTTTCACAAGTGAGTTACAGGGACATTTTTCTCCGCAAAGGGTTTATGTTGTTGCCACGTGCCTGGCTGTCACGAAAGCGCCAGACTCGACACTGTAAGCAGATCCAGATGTGAGCCATATGCTTCCAATCCCAAGTCGAGGCTTACCTATTACACCCAAAACCAGCTGACCCTTAACAACTGGAGTCAGGTCTCACACTCAGGTCTGTGGTGTTTTATTAGCAAAAGGGTTTCACCTTTTACAAGAAAACAAACATGCAAATATGTAGTCAATCAGCTCTTGTACTGAGTTTTGTTTTGTGACATTACTTGACTGATTTTGCTCCCGAAATTGCCTTTAATATTTAAATAATTTAAAGGACACGTGTGTAACATTTAGGGGGAATATTGGCAGAAATGGAATACAATATTAATAAGTATGTTTTCTTTAGTGTACAATCATCTGATAATAAGAATTGTGTTTTTGTTACCTTAGAATGAGCCGTATCTCTATCTACATAGGGAGCAGGTCCTCGGGCGGAGTCGATAACGTTACTCGCTCCCGTCGCCGCCACCCTCTCTCTCTCTTGCTTCACCACTCACTTCCCACGTACACACACACACTGGCACTGCTCCAAATGACTCTAGAGAGGGCCATTCACGCTTTTGCGTCGGCCACCGTAGCTCTACAACACGCTTGGCACATGGGAGGGGCTTCAGTTGGTTGCAATCTCCACACCTTACTGCTAGATACCGCCAGATCCTACACACTGGACCATTAAGAGCGATAACCAGTCCTTGCACAATAATATATATCAAGTGATTAAGTTCTAAATTGACAGGTAAAAGAGTCCCTACACATACACTGCAGAAAAACTATACTGTACAATGGACAAAACGAAGAACAAGAATATGGGTAGGTTCCAATTATAGGAATACTCAATACCGGAAGGACAGACAATCAGAGTAACGTAGACAACTAAATTGCTGAGGAGGAACCTTTTGAATGCACAGACTCCCTGGATGTCCAATCCTGGGCCCAGCTAGTAAGAATCGTGCCAACAGTTGTGTCGTCCTCCCCAGATGGGGACCACACCAGGGCTCACACAGCTAGGTCCAGATGTGTGAAGAGGGGAAGAACAGAGGGACTGCAGCAGCAGCAGGGAGGGTGAAAGAGAAAGTGGGAAGAGAAATGGGATTGCATGAATTTTGCTGTCATTAAGGAACCCAACAGATGTGTGAGTCCCAAAGGAAAGACATCTGGGTTCTCTCTCCCTCTCTCTCTCTCACACACACACACAGACACTGTTCATCAGCTACGTAAGGTGAGAAAATGGAGAATGCTCTTGGCTTTTTAAGATCCGTATTGCCGCCTTCCTCCATTTTAACAGGCGTTTTATGGAGCAGCTTCCTTAATAGCCACTCACTTATAAAACAAAGCTGTAATGACATGCAAATGACTCACAGGGAAACACTGTAAAGAGGATGTGATGTATGGGCCGTCTGTGCACCACAAACACACACACCAAAACAGCAACACACAAACAACAAAGGAACAGTACCTCACAGACCAAGCTATGGAAATATTTCTTCCTTCCCCTATAATTACCAATATAAATGAAATACATTACCTGATGTTTGATACTGTAAACGATATTAGATTGGTGCTGGCCATGAATTTTGCTTAATCTCACAATAATCACTGTGACAATATCATTGCTCACAGATTTCCCTTTGAAAAAGTTCTCTGCAGGGAATGCAGTTGATTGGAGTGCAAAACAATAAATCAAGACGCTACAGAGACATTCACACAATACACGCACAAATCCATACATGCTTTCAGCACGCAATCCACTGTATAATACAAGAGAGAGAATCTCTACAAGGGAGAAACAGGGAGCAGATCTCTGCACCAGTTCTGACCGAGCTACAGGCTTAACAGCTGCAAATGAACCAGACAAGAAAAGAGAGAGCCGTTTCCTCTCGTGTAGAATAGAGCTGTGTATTACAAAAAGGTCATGAAAAGGTCAGTGTGACCTACCGGCTCCCACATTCATAAGCAAGGTGTTGTTGTGCCAGAGGTATCTCTCTGTCTTGATTTGCACAAGGTGGTTTTGCTTTCAAAGCACAAATAAGTCAAGTGGTGAGAACTTTACTGCACTGGAAATCACAGCATAACACATTATTTTGCACATCATATTTAATTTTTTCCATGTTATACTCCTTAAAGGAATAGTTCGGGTGTTTTTAAGTGGGGTTGTACAAGGTACTTATTCATAGTCAGTGTATTACCTACAGTAGATGACGGTCGGCACAGCTTAGAGAAAAAGACAGGAGTTACCGCACAGGAGCAAAGCAATGTACTACTGTGGACGGGGCTGTAATGTATCTAAAATGTATCTTAGCCACCTAAAAGAAAGGCTCACCTAAAAAAATCTATATTATTTTAAGTCTATGCTATAGTTAGAATATGTTTGCCGGTTTACCTTGCCGTGAGACAGCAATACAGTTTATGTTTTTGACGGGGAATTGAAGCAGCTATCTATGCTCACCAAAGCAACCAGACTCCATTGAAAAAAACAGTAAGAGCATAGATGGTTACAACGGCTTCAGTTCCCCATCGGAAAGGGCTGTCTGACGGCGAGGTGAAATGGTGAAGATATTCTACATATAGCATACACTTAAACTGATAGTTTCTTTTGTTTTTTTTTAGGTGAGCCTTTCCTTCAGGTGGCTGAAATACGTTGTACGTTGTACAAATACACTGACTAGTACCTCATACAACCTCACTTCAAAACACCCAAACTATCCATTTAATACTGCACATAAAGCATGATATTAAAACAAACTATTTAAATCTAGAAATGGCTGAAATGCTGTTTTAAAAATAGTAATAATGTCTACTTTTATGGGATATGCAGTACATTATTGCTTTTATCACACACCGGGACACATGTGTTTAATTAGACAAACTATTACTTCCAAAAATCAGCAAAAACAAGCAGGCCTGTCTTACAGGGACAAATAAATTGAGTTTGTGTATGTGTGTGATTCCCTGCTATTGTGTTAAACACCACCCTGGATTAGGGCCTGAGTGGGACAGATGATAGGTAGGCTAGTTATGGCTTTATTGGACACATAGGGGCAGTAGCCTCCTCATCATTATGATAAAGAGGTTATCTGATGGTGAAACCCTTTTTCAGCGTGGCGTTAAGGAGCCAACTGTCTCTATGAGATGTAAGCCCGGAGACAGGGGATCATTACCGGGCTTAGCCCATTCTGAAGGGTTGTTCAAGGTGAACCACATGAAAAATCTGAACTCACATTTACTTAACTGATTTGCAAAGAGATTTCTTTGTGCCACTGACTATTATCTCTTTTTATGATAAGGGATCTTTAGCACCGTTTCTTGGAAAGCCAACTGCGTTAAAAAACTGTACTAAAAGTTGAGTTTACCTGCGTTGTATGCAGGGGGGGAAATCCCAGAAACAACAACAACAACAACAGACCCCACTCTTCAATCATCGCATCTTCTTTTACCTCCCCTCCTACACTCCTTTACCTCCCTCCTCTGTGTTGGTTCAATATCAAAAAGAAGGTCTGTATATATACTGCTCTGGAGCTGCCAGAGCATCTGCATCCTGACTCCAATTAGGAGAACAAACCACAGGGAGGCATACCCACCATCAGGAGTTCAAAGGTCAGCTGACAGGAAGGAAACAAAAAAAGGCAGCTAGACAGACAGTGAGTACAGTAAATACAGCAGCAGAGAAAACCTTCAGTCTACAGTAAAACTGACTGAAATAGTCAGTCAAGTTATATCTCTCTGTCTCTCTCTCACGCTCTCGCTTTCACTCTGCATGTCCCCGTCACCTCCTCAGTCTGTTTCCTCTTCCCTCCTCTCTTCCTCGGTTGTGCTCTATTTATGACTTCCTCTGAAATCTCGGCGTCTCTTGCACACTTATGTGGGCCATAAATCAGCCATTGAAAAGGACAGTGGACAAGAGGAGAGAGAGATGGAAAATCAGAGGGAGGCCTTCACCGTCGTCTGAGCAACCGTTTAAAGGCCCACCTGAGAGCTTTAAAACTGAAACCTGCTGGAAATATTAGCCAACGCAGGCAGACAGGAGGTCCGGCTGTGCATTAGCAAACGGTGTTGTGACAAGCCATCAGTGTCAACTCTGCTTCGTGATGTTACACACTAGTGAGTTATTAATACTTCTCCAGATTTAATTGCAATCTTCATATAAAAAGAGCCACATCTATATTTTCTTTTCCTTTTTATCTAATGAAATGCTCTGCGGCGTTGCAGCAGTGTGCTCGCCGGTGGCTGCTTCCAGTGTGAGTGAGCTTGGCCAGAGCAGTTCAGCAGATGCATGCTGGAGACTTGTATGGGACTCTGGGGTGATTAATTTTTGAAGTGTGTTGTAAAGAGCTATGAGATCCATAAACAGGAGAGTACACAACAGGCAATCCCTGGATAGTGATGGTCACAACACAGCTCACAAAGCACTACGGTCACATATAACCACAGCCAAGCATCATTTCTGAAGCTTACTGTTAAAATCAATAGCGTCTTTAACATATCTGTGCACTTTTGACAGTTATGGGATGGCATTCTAGCTAATTTAATTTTATAAAGGGATGTTTCCTTTTTTTTTTCAAGTCTGAGTCTTTAATAGTGACATCTTTAATGTCTACGATCATCTGATCCGATCATTTTCCGATGGAAGTCACAGGTGCTACCTTTCCTCCCTCAAACTCTACACTGACATGTCTCACCAGGGTCTCCTTTAAAACAACACAGCGCTCCTTCAAACAATGCCCCGCTAATCTCAGGAAGAAAAAGAAACCCTTGAAAGAAAGAGAGAGGGGCACTGTTGTTTCATTAATATGCCCCTGAGAGTACGGTGGCAGTAGCAGAAGAATGAGAGGGGGGTTATCAGCCCTCATCTGTGAGGAAAGCTCCCCCCTTCCCTCGTCCCTCACTAGACTGTGCGTCCATCAGGCCTCATTACTCTAATGGTAGTGGCAGTGATTAAGGCTTCCTGGCTGCAGACCCCTTTGTTTGTTCGCTTGTGTTTCCCCTCCATAAAGACGGTCCTCAGGATGCCTGTGGCCCAGCTCCCCCCCTCCTCTTGCGGGGGTTGCAGTGCTGGCAGACCCCCTTGGACCTTGGCGTTATCGCGGGAGGGGGTTGGGACAGGTTATCACCATTTGAAGAGGAGAAAGCCAGGAACCGCTGGGTTCCTGCACACACACTGATAATATGGTTAAGGAGGGTATTTAGCTGCAACAATGCACTCCTTGGTCTCTCTCTCCTACTTATTATTTGGCTGCATACTGTATGTACTTGGGCACTGTGTACAGTGTGCTATACGCATACACACAAGCAGCTGCTAATATACAGTGCAATATACAACAATAATTGCACACACGAGCATGCAGACATATCCGCGCACAAATCAAATTGGACAAAAAAATGGAAAAAAGCTATTCATTGAATGGAAATAATGTTAATGCAAAAAATACCAGAATCCCTTCCTATTCTCCTCCAGGTGTCCTCCTCTGTTGTGGTGCATAAACTATAAAACTTTGACATCCGTTCAAGTTCAGACAAGGGCATTTGTTGCAGGTGCTCCTACCCCCTCTTCCTACTTCCTTCCTCCTTTTCATCTGTAAACTATCCAATAAAACAAAAGTGACCTGCAGTAAACAGCCTTTTTGTTTTAATACTCTTATAACACAGTTATCATTTAAACATGAAAAGAAATCCCAGGAGTCAGCGGTGCAACAGGAACCAGTACCATCTGACCCCATCGCCATCCGCTACATAAGAGGAAAGTGTAGACATTCATTGTTCTTTGTACGACATTACTGAAGCAATCCTGTCTCTGGTCTCAGTCAAGTGTGCCGTGATGTGAGGCACTCTGCCTGGTCTTCTTCAGTTTCACTCAATTCACTCCTCTTTCTCGCTGCTTCATTCATAATGGATAGCTCTTTGGGTTGCTGTCACCAAGAGTCTATCAATGACTGAAAATCCAGCTATGGATCTCAGCAGTAGTCACTTACAGACATCAAATCCAATTGTTGTCGTGTTCATTATGAGAACAGATTAAGTTTAAAACTCAAACTTTTTGTGTTGTTTTTTTAAACAAAAAGAAACCGTGACTCCCGACGTTGGCAACAACAACAACAGCAAACTAAGGTAATGGAAGCCAGTACATTTTTTTAAAGGTGCTAAATGCGAGATTGGGAGCATATGTATTGCCTCCGCACGGCTTAACCATGGATGTATAAGGAGAACTCGATACAGTGTTGTAGGCGGGCACCCGTTCATTCCTATGAGAGCTGCTCAGTGGCGCATGAAGCCAAAATGGTTCGACTGCCGAGTGATAAATTACCTGGATCATCCGCCGATCTTATTCTAAAATCATCTCTCTGACATCTCTTACCCTAAGTAAGTCTATAGGAAAAAGTATTTTTGGGCCCGATGGCATCACGTGACGGACACAAAAGTTGCAGTACCGCAGTTTGGCCACTACGAAAATTAGCTTCAAAGCCTGGTGCTATTCCTGGGGGCTTGGTGTTAATCTTGGGGGGAACCAGAGAGTGTGTGCTACGCTTCCGCAATGGCTCCGTCGGCCAGGACGACGTTATAGTCGTATGACAGCAGTGCAGAGGGGCAGCTGTGAGCTAGCGTGGGGCATGCTCACATGCATGAACATGCACTAAAAGTATGCACGCCGGGCTCAGCTATGTCAACAAATCACGGAGAAGCTCGGATTACATCACACACACCCAGGGAGAGCGACTTCACTCTCTGCTCAGGTAGACATTACTCCACTATATCTTTACATAGCAAATCGTTATTTGCTGCTCCATTAATGCTCTTAATATTATATAGAGAACCATTAACCATAGTTTACATGTCCGGCTGTAACACTGAAACATGAGGAAACATGGTGAATTGTATTTAATGACAGTAAATCTCAGGTACAAGAATTACAGGCCCAGACATCAGGTGCAGTCTTGCCCAATAAGAGGCCTAAAATGGAACAGTCTCTTAAAAATGCTCACTGTGGCGTGCACCCACAACACCTCGGGAGGGCCATCAGCTGCCAGACGCTAAAACTTCAAAAAATGATGACCATGCAGAACAATGGCCGTCATGGGAGACCATCAAAAAACAACACGTACACAGAAAGCAAGTAAACAGGCACAATGCGTACACAACAACCATGTGTAAACAAAGAGCGGTATCTGTTTGTCCCACATCTGAGCTGTGAGCGGCAGAGCTGAGGACCTGTGCACAGCTGTTCTCCCCGTGCTGTCAGTGGGCTTCACCAGGCTGGGCCTGTCCCAGAGGCCTGTACTGGGAGGCCTGCACACAGTCTGACATCTGGACTACACAGGAGGGAGGGATCATTCCCATTCGGATTTTTTCTCTTTTTTTTAAATCTTACAGCCTTTCCATCTATCTCGCTCCATCTATCTCTGTCTCTATTTGTGACTCCAACTCTCTCTCCTCTCTATCCTTCCATGGAGGGGTCCACAGGTCGCAGTCACTGGGGAAAGGATGATGAACAGCTCTACACATGAGCCAGCTGACTCTTTAGCAGCAGGACTGTCGCCTTTTTCTCTTCATCCCCTCCTCACTTTCTCCCTTTTTTATTTCTCGCATCTCCTCAGTTCACCTTTCCCTCGTTTCAGTCTGGCTGGCCTATTGAGTGAGGGAGCTGAGGGACACGCTACATGTGCGGCCTCAGAGGAGAGTCGCAGTGAACGGTGACGCATCACAACAACCTTCAGGTCATTAATCAGTGCTCGGTGTCACACTGGGCTAATTCCATGAAAGAAAAACACCATCCACGACTCAGAAAATAGTGTTTGTCTTTTCTTGGATGTAAATCTGAGTAGCACTTCTGTCTTATTATATTAAAATGAGAGCACCTTCCGAAGAGCTACATCATTGCATGGATGCTCAAAGAAGTGATGAATGATATTCAGATCTTTGTCCTTTATTGACCTCTCTGTAAAGGTGCACACAGTCCTCAGTCTACATCTTGGCTTCACCTAACGAGCTCGGCATCACTGGCTACACTGACTTTGTTTTCACTCTTATAAGAGGCAGAACTTATGCTTAAGCCTCTGAAATGCTTTAAAGAGATGCCATAACCTTCTGTTATTCTTCTAGTTCTTTGTTCTTGTCTCTTGCTTGATAAGGCATGCCAGCCGCCAAGGTCATGGAGACAGGAGAGAGGAGAAGAAGAAGGGGGGGTTGGGGGTATTTCTCTGGTGTAAATGAATAGTTCTATCTCTCTCTAGATGAAGAGGAAGAACCTCATCAAAATGTTGTCTCTTCCCTTCACAAAACCAGACCACATTCAAGTCAGATGAATGAGAATTGTCACGCGCAAAATCATAATTACAAGCCCGCATATTCCCTCCAGCGCCGGGGAACGACTTTATCAGGCACCCATTGGTCTGTTCCTGTGTGTTAGCGAGGGGAGGATCCTCTAAGCCCTTCTCTTGTCTGCAATCTGCGATTGTTGTATTCCAAGGGGGGTATCAGGGCTGAAAGGACCGAATTTAACAAACCTAATTATCATGCCTTAATTAGTATCAGGGGTAAACCTCGGTGGGACACCTGCAGACTTAATTTATATCCTGACAAGCCAGGAACAAGTGTTAATGTGCCGTATTTATGATAATGCCCCAAAGTGTGCAGGAGGAGCAGGAGGAAGCTCACCTCAACTCTTCCAGAACAATGTGAGAGGCAGGTAATTACAGGGAAAGGGTCTGAAGTGCTCAGGGATCAGCCCAGTCCCAATGTTGATACACAGCAATAAAATAACAGCACATGCTGTCTATGGCATAGAGATGACTGCATAACTGGGCCTCAAGTTGTTTGTATCTGGGAAGATTAACAAACCAAAAAGATAAAACCTCTTAAGTACAGATTGCAATGCATGAGGACAAATGAAATAAAAAGAAAAGGATTAAAAACCACGAGGCATCACTTTGTGTTATGCAATTATAAGGGCCCCACATTGTCTAAGACCTCGGCTGAGAAATGCTAGCCTTCACAGAAAATTCTGCTACCACAAATAAATGGGACAATTGTTGTCCTATTAGTCAAAAATAGATGTGCCGTTTGTCTGTTGTGCTACCACAAGCAGCACACCTTTGCGATAGAAAAAATAGGTTAGCAGGGCGGGGAAGAAACCTGGAAAATTGTGCATGTTGTGTATGGTGGCTCTGTACATTGTTGCAAACCACTACAGACTTCCGCCTGGCCTCATCAACACTCTGCAAAGAACAAAAAGGCGGAGGACATATTTCCACTGATCGACTATAGAGGTCATGCAGAATCAGGTTGAAACGTGCTTTACATCACACTCAAATGTCTGACAAAAGTCTTAGAATCATTTCTAATTTAAGAACTAGCATAAGGCTTACTGGAAATATTAACAAATTATAAAAATAAAAAAATAATATATATGTATATATATTCATGTCTTTTATTATTTTATCTAGCACACTAATCAAGAGTAACTTTTTTTTTCTTTCTGTCCTGTTAAATATGTGTTTTTGTGCTTTTACACTTAATGAATAGGGAGTCAGTATCAGAGGTGGAAGAAGTAAAAGTAGAAATACCACAGTGTAGAAATACTCCATTACAAGTAAATACCCTGCATTAAAAACATTACTTAAGTATAAGTACAGAAGTATTATCAGCAAAATGTACTGAAAGTATAAAAATATAAAAGTACTCATAATACAAAATGCGTACACATTATGCTCCTTCCAATTATTATAGAATATTATATTATTCTGTATTTATCACTATCGCATACAAACAATAAAAACATTTTAATGTTGTACTTCGTCGATGTGGAGCCAGTTTTAGATACTTTGTCTACTACCGAGTATAATACTACTGCATTATGTCATTTAAACATATTGTGTTTTTCTGTAAAATGTAACTATAAGTGTCAGATGTGTGTTATATGTGTATTATGTATATATATTATGGTGTAAAAAGTACAATATTTACCTGTGCGAAATGCAGTCAAGTATTTGTAGCATAAAATGGAAACACTCAAGTAAAGTACAAGTAGAGTACCTCAAAATTGTACTTAATGCACTTTGTTACATACTGTATTACCAACATGTTGATTTAGAAATCAGCCACCCATTTGAAATGGATACATAAACTATAACTCTCTCTTATGCAGTACATGGGGTTCAACACATATCCTCAAAAACAACAAGACTTTTGAATCACATTACAAGTTGCGTGTGACAGTCTTGTGTGGTATACAGTAGTGCGTCAGTAGTACAGTTTTCTCAATGGGAGGAGGATGTTGCCCTTCAATGTGTTCAGAATAGCCTCGGTGTTTTCCCTTTTAACTTGTTCTATGTCACCTAAGGACGATTTCACGTCTTTTCATCTTAATTAAGTTCCTCACTTTGTTCTCATCACGTTTTAAGAACCGTGGGTTTGATGATGCCTCACCCTTTCACTGGACCACATAAAAGAAGTGTTGTATGATGTTTTTCACATGCTGTGGGTTGACCTACTTGTCAGATGTTTCTTTTAAAATCCAAAACATAAATCAGTCTATTAGGGGGAAAAAATACACGTGAAAATGATTCAGTGCATGTGTGGAAATACTAACTTTCATTATGATTCATTATGTTCAGTGTGTAATGATGCATAATGGAGTATAATGACTGTTTTGAAATTTTTTGAAGTGACATCTTCCTCCTTTCATGTAATCCTTTAATTTAACCTCACCCATTATTGTCTATATTTGATCCAAAATTCTAGCTTATGGTTTTTTTGGTAATATTCTTAATGGGCTAAATTGAATTTAACGAATCTACACAGAAAAGCAGTCCCTCATTGGCCATTCTGGCTCTTTGGTGTGAAATCCGAGAAGACCCTGAGTCTTAACAAAGTCGTACATCTGGCCCTAACTGTCCAGCCTCAAAGTTGGTGCCTCTTTTCCTGGGCAGGAAAATAGATGCCCTGGAACTGTGGATGATCCATCATACACTGAAAGCAGAGGTCATCAGAGAGATGATCACAAGTGAGTGTGTGTGTGGTGTGGTTTGGTTCGGTATGTGTGTGGGATCTGTGTTGGGAGGTGGTGGCAGGGAGGGGATGTTAGTGAAGGTATTTTTCTCTCCACATTGTGGAAAGCAAAATACATACATAAGGTTTTTCTAAGCATCTAAACCACCAAACCCCTAAACCAAGCTTTGGCCTTCAGTCTCAAACTGTTTAGTGGAAAATTATGTAATTTACATGTCGAGGGGACTTGTTTGTTAAACCCGGTCTACATTTCCAAGAGCCAAAATCAATTTACTTAAATTACTGTGCTGAGCACTGTAATTGAGCAGGTAATGAAACAACTGTGAATCATGGTGGATGTTTTCTCAAAAGATTTATGTGTTTCATGTTTGACTGACTGCTGCTGCTGTCTCGCTGACTGAGAAGCTCTGCCTTTTATTGCAGGTTGGTCTGTTGAAACAGAGCGCGCCTTCTGTCAGTGACTTGTAAGGGTGCTTTCACAAGGCATAGTCTATTTGGCAAGTCCAAATCAGAGTGAAATTGATACTTTTGGTTTGTTTTCTACTTAGTCTGGATTGGTTTCATATTGCACAAGTTAAAGTGGACAAAATTTTTAAAAACAATTGCTGAGAAGCAAATTAATCTTTTTCGTCTTGAGAGCTGCCACTTCTATGCGAGGAATCAAGTTGTTTCACTTTCCCTTGACACTGATCTACTGTGCGTATGATCCTTTCTCCTCCAGTTTATCTTGAATGACTTTATAAACAACACTGTTTTTGTGGACTTCATCATATTCTGTATATTCTTTTCTGCAGAAGTCTAGGTCAGTCTTCTCCCACTCATGTTAACCTGTCGTTTACTTGTGTCCATCTCAACAAATGCCCACACAGGCAGCCTGCGTTGTGGTTTGCATGGAAATGGTCCGAGACCACCTCTAGCAAGTGATCTCCGACCGGTTGTTTTGGTCCACATGAGAGTTTGATTACAGCGTACACAACTGCCCAAACGAACTTCATCAGGGGTTGAACCGCAATAGAGTTAATCTAAAACGGTCTAAATGTTGGCTTGTGAAAGTGATGAACTGTGACTCAGTTGTTTGGTATTATTAAAATCAGCAATGCTAAATTATTTTGCACTTTTTAAAAATATTTTCAAATGCCTTCTTATTTGCAGAACTTTTAATGTTGAGGGACAATCATTTTTTATAAAACCCTGCTCAATTCACTGAAAGCACTTGCAAATGAGCTTGAAGGTAAAATGAAAGCCTCTGTTGAGGCTTTATATTCTGTAATTTCTTTCTGTGCGGCTGATGGGAGTTTGAGGTTTCACTTACTGCCATCACTGAAACCACGCCTCTGCTCACAGCCACACAGGTCCGGAGAAATTTCCGTTAGTAAGACGCAGCAGATCGAGACTTTCCTGAGCGGAAGTTTGGTTACAAGCTTGATTCTTGCACACACTTGTCGGACCGGCATCTATGGTTTGCTTTCATACTATATGCGGTCCATTAAGGTGTTTTTTGCCTCTCATTGTGAAAAGTCTATTTTTTTCTTCCCTTTTTGTTGAATTGGCTAGCTTTTTAATTAAACAGCAGAAAGCTGTGAGTCAATACTGAAAGTTTACTGGTTTGACTGCAGACAACAGCCGACCTCACAGCCCTTTCTATTCAGCTGTTGGGTTTGAGGTTGTTTAGAGCCGAAGGTGTTGCTACAGTACATGAGATTACACTTCCTGTAAACCTTCCGTGCGCCGCCTTTGTGGAGCAGCAGTATTTATGCCAGCGCCAGGTATTGACAGGTAGCCGCGAGGCCTAGCCCCGGGAGCTCTTTGGGCAGATTGTGAGCAACAGAAAAGCTGGATTGAGTAATCAGGCTGTTGGCAGGCAGAGAGAGAAGCCCTCCAGTCCAGCTGAACTGCTTTAAAAGCCCTATCCGCTGTTGTTCCCCCCCTGCGCTGGCAGCTTATCACCCAGACAGATTTCAGGGGCCTTGAACCGTGCAGAGAGTCCATCCACGTGTGAGAAAGCCCAGGCTCTCGCTCAGACAATATGACCCCCTGCCTCGGAGAGATGGAGATAACTCTTCAGCCCACGTCACCGTGAGAAAAACAAAACCTCGCCGTCTCTCCCCGGCTTCTGTTAGTGTCAACCACATGTCTGGAAGATTGTCTCTCCAAACAGAAGTGAGGGAGTTTACAGTCTATGCCTGGGGCTGTTAGAGATGATCCCTCAGGGAACGGAGCCAAGATCATGATCACTCCTCCACATGACTGCTTCCATGTCAATAGTATACAGTACACACACGACTGCACACACACACACAGTTTCTCTCTCTCTGTCTTTCTCCCGCACACACACACACACACAACATACATGTGCTCTCAACACCTGCCCTCTGAAGGTGCTCTCAGTTAATCTCAACATTAATTATTGACTCTGAGTTTAATTTGAAAGTCAGACGCACTGTAAGCCAAGGGACACTGCTTTAAATAATGTATACGGCCCATTCAGAGGTAATCATATTGTCATTGATTAATATACATTGGTGCCGTGGAGCATACCTGATGTGTGTGGGAGCCAGGCAGCGGGTATGATAAAACTTGGCGCTGAGAGCTGATGTCAGGCCGGGAGCATCTCTGGGGCCCCGTCCTCCTTGTCTGATGTTTCAATCACAGCTTAGGAGCCGTGATGCATGGAGGCATACACTATCAACTGACTGGATAACATGAGGAGCCCCAGAGAATCACCACCGCCACAGAAAAAGGTTAGAGAGAAAAAAAAAGAAATGCAATTGGGCAGACAGAGAGGGAGATAAAAAAAAAAATCAAAGCAAGAGAGGTGGAAATGTGGAGGAAGTAAATCAAATACATATCTTTTATTAGAGATAAAATCAATCTTGTGTGAATAGAGTGGCTGGTAAAAACTATCCTGCCCATTAGGGAGAGAATGAGTGATTTGGAGCAACAATACAATGTGCGAGCTACTGTACACACACACACACAACGAGGAGGAGCTGCATCAAGTATCCCAAGCTGACACGCTGAGGCTGAAGGATCGGGGCGGTAATGAATTCCCACACTCTCTCACACTCCTGTTGACACCCAGATGCAGATGCCATGTCACCCTAAGTTTAGTTTAGACAAACACAGATCGGCCCAGAGAGGAGCGGAGGAGCCGCGGCTGCTCCCCGCGATGAAAAATTCATACGCCGTTGTTACCTAGACGCCATTCAGAGAGCACAGAGTTCAAAAACATGAACCAATTACAGTCTAAAACTCAACTGTCCAGACACAACACATGCATGTTGATAGACGTACACTTAGACACCAATAAAAAAGTCATGCTCTTTCTCTATCACACACACACACACACACACATGCACAATCTCCATCGGATAGGTAAACAAATCCTGTCCAAGACTCTCCTCCTTCAGGAGATTGTGAAAGCTTTGGCAAGCTTGAGTGAATATGTTGTTTTTGTTAATACATAAAGATTAGGGAAACAGTCTCTAGGCTCCTCTCTCTCTCTCTCTCTCTCTCTCTCTCTCTCTCCATTTCTCTCTCTCTCTTTCATCCTCCCCCACCTTCTCTCCGAGTCTGGCAGGAGAGGTGGTCTTGTCAGACAGCTCCTCTCCCACGTACCACGGAGCTCTGAGAGGTGTGGAGCAAACAGGCTGAATGCTGGGAGGCTTCTGTCTCTCTTTCTTAAAACCTTTTGGCTGCTGGAAAATACTCTCTGACAGCGGGCCTATGTGTTCTGCTGTATGTCTGACAGCAGAGGAAGAACAGCCTGCACCAGATACAAAATCGCGCCACAGGCAGATGCTTAGCCAATCTAAGGAAGCCTCATGGGTTGAGTAAGAAACAATATTCTACAACCGAAGAGGGACAGTCAGTTATGTGTGGTTTATCCAAGACTGTTTACGGGGCTTTTTCTGCTTCCCAACCACAGTGATATGATACTGAGTAAGTAATGGGGAAACGGTGACCTAACCGAAGAAGGTGGTTAAAAGAACGCTCTCTTATCTCTATCTTGTGGTATTGCTGGAGTGGAGGTGTGTGTAAGAAGGTGCATGTAAATGTAGAGCATCTGAGAGGAGGCCTTATTTCTCTACATCAGATATATTTGCTAGAGACGCAGTGACAGGTAGATAAGGACTGACTCACTGAAGACACAAAACAAAACACTTACTGAACAGTATGCCTGTCATTTGACCTGGTCTGTCAACTTTCTTTAAATGTTAGCTTTTGGAAAGGAGACAGAGCAAATGTTCAAAGACTTCCAACAACTTAATACTTTTTTTCATTCAGAGTCTCATGTGCAGTTCATTACCGATTAAATCAGTTGGGAACTCCCAACACATTCTCATCCCAACTCGTCATACACTGCCGCTTTGTCACACCCATTGGCGTCACTTTATGTTTAGGCAACAAAACCACTTAGTTAGGTTTAGGAAACAAGACTGTCAAAATCGAGAGTATGGCTGGACCGTGTATGATCAGTATGTGAATTTGTGGCTAAATAGTCAGTGGTCATGTCTATAATGTAAAATGCAGCGCTACATGTCCATCAGGTCCGGAGAGGACACTAGGGGACGCGCTGCTCAACTCGACTGGCCGTTCAAGCGGTGACGTACCCTAACGTTGAATACACCCGATTACTCCCTGGTTTTCTGCTTGCCGTTTCAAACAGGAAACAACATGGCGGCCTGTTCGTAACTTTTCTGTTATTCCGTCTAAACAATCCACCAAAATCTACTTCTGAAATAATTTTAAGTGAGAAATAGGCTATGGCACTGCTGAATCTCATCTCGCCTAGTTTGACAGCTTGGTCCAAGTTTCATTAGCCGGAGACGTTATGCTGGACGGGCTAATTTGCATAACAGATTGATGCAACAGCAAATGAGGAAACTCTAACACTCTGACGACCAATCGTGTAACTTCATCACTCAGTCAGTCACTCAGTGACAGACTTTTGCGTTTGTAGGGCTGGCCAAAAACTACGTGGTTGGACTACAACATTTGTAAAATGAAAATGAACACGGGACACAAACGGACAGCTAATTGTCACGTTAAAGTGAAACTGAACCCACGGTACATGAACATCAGTCTCCTGGATGAAAGCCTTGTGTTTGTTGGACCCCTCCACCTTCCCTCCCGCCCGCCCTTAGTGTGTCTTTTCACTCTTTAAACTACATCACCACACTCCCGGCGCACTTTCCCTTAGCATTTACTATTGCTGCAGATGGGTTTACATTGTAGTTAATGGAAAGCCTGGTGCGTCTCATGCTGGTGCTAAAAAGGGTGCCTTGAGCGGCGGTATCACACACCGAGGGGCGTGACAAAGCCTTGGTATTTGACGCCCTAGAAATAAGAACGCCGTGGAACTCCACCTGCAAGTGAAGTCAGACTTCGCAAAGAGCATCAGCAGGAAACCGTCCCTCTAGGTCCTCCAACTGCAGGCTTTCCTCTAATTTTCATCTCTCAACAGGCCGATGAGCCGCTCCAGCCAGCACCTAAAGGAAAGCTTTTTATCATCCAAATTGAGGAGGGAGAACGGCCAAATCACATCAGAGGCAACACCAGCTGCACATAAAGAAGTTCTCCATTGAACAATGGAGCTGCCATGAGCACCACCTCTGTCTCCCAGCTGAGCCACGCAGCCAGAGCTGAACCAATCATTGGGGTCAGAGCAGCCGCATGGATGACCAAAGTGCAGCCACCATAATCTAATTGTCATTGTATTGCCTTCCAATGTAAAAGGCATCTCTTTTCAGTATCATGGAGGGATTGGAGTGTAGATGAATAGGTCTGAGGCTTGTGTAGGCGACTTTAAACTGATTTAAAGGAGTCGAGTGTAGTATTAAGATGCACTTTGGAGTAGTGGTGTTATTCAGGCTTCACAATGGGGCTCTGCTGGAATGATGCACCGGAGTAATCAAGGCCCACCATCTCCATCTAATCCCAATTCAACGGTATCGCTAGACAAATTGACAACAGAATATGCTTAAAAGTAGAAGAGGATTAAAAAATAAGGATGTACGATGGTGACCTTTTGCAGATATCTGATATGCCAATATTTTTTCCACCCAAATGCAGAGAACATCAAGTCTCCCCTGTAGTGGAATTAACATATTATTATGCAGACTGTAGTCGTGATGGCCCACTGGCAGATGCAGACATAAAATACAATGCTGTTCAAAATGTACACCTTCACTGGGCAAAATAAGAGACGTACTTCAACTTAGGTTACATGTAAAACATGCCACATTTATTTTATGTAAGATGTTCAACCAAAACTGAAATATCCATGCTACTTTAACAGGCTTGGATGATGCTGCCCCTGAGACAATCCTGAAAAACAGGCACAACCTGGGAAAATTTGACCTATTTCACAATGGATGACGGCTCTTCAGATTGGTAATTCAATTTGTAGAGTTGAAGGGATGTGATTTGGCTCCTCCTCGCATGACCAAAGCTGAGCAATCATTGTAAATAGCAACTTTGCCATACTCGTTTTGGACACTTTAAAAAAGCAACTCTTAATTACATATAAAATTATGAAAATATTAGAAAATGTATTCTTAAAAGAGGGAAAACTACACATTTGTTTTATTTTTTGATTAAATATGAATTTGAACCCTTTGAGTTTGGTTTCCATAGTTAAACGTGATTAATCGGAAATTAATCGCACATTTTTTATCTGTTCAAATTGTACCTTAAAGGTAGATTTATCAAGTATCTAATAATCTTAACAACGTAGGAGTGGGCAATTAAGCTTGCTTTCTGCAAATGTATGTAAATATTTATTATTGGAAATCAATTAACAACACAAAACAATGACAAAAATGTTCCAGAAACCCTCACAGGTACTGCATCTAGCATAAGAAATATGCTCAAATCATAACATGGCAAACTCAAGCCCAACAGGCAACAACAGCTGTCAGTGTGTCAGTGTGCTGACTTGACTATGACTTGCCCCAAACTGCATGTGATTATCATAAAATGGGCATGCCTGTAAAGGGGAGACTCGTGGGTACCCAGAGAACCCATTTTCATTCACATATCTTGAGGTCACAGGTCAAGGGACCCCTTTGAAAATGGCATGCCAGTTTTTCCTCACCAAAATTTTGCATAGGTTTGGAGCATTATTTAACCTCCTTTACGACAAGCTAGTATGACATGGTTGGTACCAATGGATTCCTTAGGTTTTCTAGTCAGTATCAGTATCGTCACTCTAGCTGTAAAACTGAGCCCGCTACAACTTAAAAATCGCAAGTTGCGTTAATGCGTTAAAGAAATTAGTGGCGTTAAAACAAATGTGCGTTAACGGGTTATTTTGACAGCCCTAGTGAAAAAGCAAACAGAGATAGACAAAGGAAGAAAGACAGAGAAGGTGAGAGACAAAGAGAAGAAGTATCCAAATTAATCTCAGGTCATGATTCAAGGTCATTTGGGGAAAGAGATGTTTCTCTCTGTCCGTCTCTGTTCTTTCTATCTATCCGTGGGCTGTTTTACAGCTGAGCTTCTCTTTGTCTGTTTCTAAATGCAGGGCTGATTGGCCACTCTCTTTCTGAGCAGGTTAATCTTATTCAGCTTGGTACATATTAAACCCTCTCCATGATTAAATATGAAAAGAAGAACATTCCTTAAGCTAATTCCAACATGATGACTTGGTTAGACCTAGACTAATTAAATATTCCAGGATGTCTTAATGTTCTTGATAAACTGTAGAGCGCTTCACAAAGCACTTTCTCACAGGTTTTTGTATACAATAAATTCGTAATCACGATGAGTCCTCTAGTGATTTTTCTTTTGGTCTGCTGGACATCCATCCATCCAATTATTCCATCTTTCACTCACTGGTTTTCTTCCCAACCCTTTTTCATTTATGCAGATGGATATTGTTTTATTTACAAGTCAGTAAAGTGCAGACCCATCTTGGACAAAGCAACAGTGTCAGTCTACTCTAATATCTCTCAGAAATATGCACACGCATTTATAACACCCCGCAGCGGTGATGCCGCCAGCATCCGTCTACACTTAGCCGCAGCCTCTTCCTTCATTAGCCAATGGCACCTTTAGCTTATGGTCCGAGCTGCAGCAGTGTCTATAGTGTAATGAAATTTACGAAGAAGAGCCACTTGGTATGCCAGCGATGCGGCAGCAGGTCCCCATGCTCAGTGAAAACCACGCGCTCGCTTTTATAGATTGCATAATGGCTTGCATGAAAATGGTTTCACACTAACATAAATCAAATGTCAAAATACAACCGGAGCAAGACAATTCCCGTGGTGCACACATGGACATACACACACACACACACACACACACACACACACAGTGGAGCACACACATACACAAGCGGCAGATACACTTGCTCAGAAGAGTCAGCCATCCACAGAGCTCACAGTCCTGCTTATGCAGATACATGTAGTGCTTAATAGCATACATAATAATTTATTAAGAAATGTTAAATATTCATCAATATTAAATTAATCATTTATAGCAGATCTTTAAATTAAAGGGTGTCCTTGAAGTTTTAGATGTGAGGAGTGTCTTTAGCAAAGAGGCAATCCCCTGTGGACATTTTAAATCTCTGATGTGCAACACTTGCTATTGTATTAATGACTATCCCACTTTGATATCGTCTTTCACACAGAAAAAACACACAAATGTCCCTGTAGAAGTCATTAATTGATAGTGCCATATTTAATGTTGCCCCCATGTCTAGGAAGTGGAAAACACCAACACTGCTGGAGAGATGTGGGGAAGGGTAGAGTCTTATATTGCTGCATCCTGGGTGAAAGTCCGGTGTTTTTTGACCCACCCGTCCACCACGACCTCCTCCCTACACAGCGTTTGTCGCTCTTTATACTTACTGGTATATACAAATTACAGTGCATTGCTTTTCGTAGGTATAGCTACGAACCGTGCATAAGAACAGCCTGTACTATGAAGTAAACGGTAAGCTAGAGCTCAAACGATTAGTCACTTAATCAATTACAGAATTTACAGAAAAACAACCGCCAAATAATTTCATAAAACATATTAATAATAATAATAATTCAGACATTTTTCCAATAAAATGAATGCACATAGGCTACACACTCTCTGGTTCCAGCTTCTCCAATAGGAGGATTTGCTGCTTTTCTTTGTCCTATATCATAAAAACGTTGGTCTGAACATCACACTGGGGTGTAAAAAATTATTGAAACTATGGAATATTGCGATATTATATTTTGTGATATTGTATCGATTCTCAAAAAAAAACTATTGATTTTTATTTAATAGTTTATATGCAAATATTAACTCAGCCAAAACTTTATTTCATTGGCAAAGAGGTGTGCCCTCTCAGTGTATGTGCCCTCTCAAAGTAGTGCTATCAAGTTGGATTTTACAGGGACTGTGATAAATGCAAATGCAGATCCCACTGTTCCGATTGCATTAAAAAAATGTACTCAGATGTAATGCACATGGTGGTGTGTTCTTTATACTATGACAATTTTCCTAAAATTAGATTTAAAAAAAATGCAATATATCGCCTTGCTTACAGTATCGCAATATATCATGATATAATGAATCGTATCATGATACCTATCGTACCTATCGTATCGCCAGATTCTTGCCAATACACAGCACTACATCACATCACTTTATACACTCAGTAATGTGTGCTTTACTTTGGGAGAAAATCACAAGATGAATTTGTACTCTCTTGATCAATACCACTATCAGAGCATATTTAATTACACACAGCTTGCGAGAATTAAGTCATCACACTATATACGTCTGTGGCCATGAGGGCAGAAGAGGGGAAGGACGCGGCTCCTTGCCAGGGCACGCCGGCTGGTGAGACTGCATGAGACACGCTGTTACACAGCAGCTCAGTGCCAAACCACACCTGTGCCCACATAGGCACCACGGTCTCCAGGGCACGCCGAGGTCACCTGGGTACTCTGCCAGCCACACCTGTCCTTCTCCTCACCCTCTCAGCCTCATATAGGCCCTTGTGGACACCCCCCCCCAGATGGAGCAACATACTGTACAGGATACATGCATGATCGGCCGGTCTGCGAAGGGCAGTCGATGTGAAGACCGTTCTTCACACAAAGTCAGTGTGAGAGGATTTTCTACTCTTTCTAATTCCTCTGCACATACAGGAGTCGTATTCCCTCTCAACCTTTCCGTACCATTCCCCTTATCAGTTCAGCTAATGCCCTCAGGCTGGAGAGCAGCGAGTAAGGTCGCCCCATCAGCATGATGGGTAAAAGCAAGGTTCGGCACAGGGTTAGGCAAAAAGGCAGCTTATAAAAGATTACACTGCCATGATAGCAAATAATCAGGAGCTAATTCATTGTGTGGCCCTCTCCCGTCGTTCCCTAAGCCTCCTTATTAGGGGGCTTACATCTACATTTGCAGCAGATGAGGGTGCTTCTCCTCTTTTAAATTTTAACAGTGCGTACCAGATGGAGACGGCACGCTAGTGTTAGATTTGGCCCTCACTTCTCCACTATCTGTAATAGTTGTGGGTGATATAGAGTCAGATATATGTGCTAAATCCAGCGCCTAAAGGATTGAAAGGGTTTTTTGTGCGAAAGGCAGCGATATCTGAGTGTTTCATCTCGATCTGATTATTTCATTGATAACAGCTAGTGGGTGGCAGGTCCTCAGATAAAAGGCTTAGCCCTGATTCATTTCCCTTGTACAAATCCTTCCTCTCAGCACAGGTCATATTTATTTTAAGTGTTTTAATTTATCTACAGCAGCAACTAAAGAAAAATGCTTAATGTATGATGGAGACTAATGGATGGAGGTGCATTTTTACAAATCACAAAACTCCATATGTGTCTCACTCTAATTAGTTCTTTTATCATTTCAATGACAAATTTTGAATTGAGTGCAGGAGAATTTCATTACAGCCATGCATTCATGGATGTATCGTACCAGCAGGAAAACCCTCATCTATGTAGCCCAGGCTTCACCATAAATCAGGCTAAATTCCCTAGAAAGAAGAATTGCAGGAGGACACTGCACCCAGCACTAAAATAGTATCACCCAGGGCTACTTCTGATTGAATGTTTTATCACAGACAATCCTGAGTGGCGGAAAAAAAGAAACTAATTCATTCATCCTGCTCAAGTAAAGAACTGTAACAACCATGTAATTCCTCTGAGATTTTGCCGTTTCGGAGCACTTTGATTTGTCATGTTATTCATGTCTTTTCATCCTTCTTTCTTCCTGCACTCGGCTCCACAGTGCGGTGGGTATCGTGTGCTGTAATTCAGCTTTTTATAACCCCCCTCGCTCATTCACCTATTGAGTATCTGCCACTGTAGTACCAGGGCCACATGAGTTCATCACTCCGCCTCAGTAAAAGGATACAATAAGTATGTGTCCAGGGCAGCTTAGGAAGGGCATGGATATCCATCAGCAGTACATATGATGGATCATGGTGGTGTCTGGGATGAATAGACATGCAACAAAAAATACAGGGAGGCCAAAACGGGCAGGAATATACATTACATCCATTTAATCATCCGCGCGTGTTAGGAAGGCAGGCGGGCCTTGCTTTCTCTATTCCTGCCGCCTTCAAAAGCTTTGCGTAGATTGATTATGTACGGAGAAGCAGCGAGCATAGCTGCAAAACACCTGCCAAGAAGAGGAAGCAGTAAGCTTTTTCACTGATACACAAAAAGCATGCGAGAAGACGGTGAGAAAGGGAAGAATGGATGACTGCTTAGCTACCCAGATAAATAGCTCTGAGTATGAAGAGTACTGATGGGAATCTAGCTCCCTAGCACGGCGACACAAAATGCACCACTCTGAGCCTAAATTTGTTTTCTCGTGTCTGTTTGCCACTTGTGGAATGTGCAGAGGAAAACCTCGACACAGGGACAGTTTGTTAATCCTTCACAGGCGAAAGTTCATCAGAGGATTGAGGTGAAATGTCAGAGGATATCACAGTTTTCACAGCTGCCAGTGAGAAGATCCTGAACTATACTATCCTGTATAAGGAAGCCGGCCATTAGGAGGGAATACCAAAACATGGAAAACTGATAAGATGTTCACTGGCTTTAAAATCTCATCATCATTTCTGAGCACGTATCCGTCTCGATGCCCTAGGCCTTATTTAACCTCGGAGTTAAAATACTCACAGCCTTTTACACCCACATGAAACTGGGCCATTAAGGTCATCCTGGATAAATGTATTCATGAAGTGTGATCTGCATGAATGGGAAAAAAAAGAGCTGTGAGACAGCGCTGCTGCTGCCGCTGCCGTCTCCGCAGTGATGATGTGATTGATGATGATTGGAGATCTTGTCTTAAATCGATTTTACAGGACATGTCATCTGCATTTCATTTACAGAACGAGTAGCTGCTCTCAGGAATAAAATGTAAACATGTCTCTTGTCCTTAATTCAAAGAGAGCTGCACGACATGTCACATTTTAGCACCACAGAATGTGTTTTTACCCGGCAGAAAGCCCTCTAGTTTCAACTTGACTGCTCCTTGTTGTCGCGAGTTGGGATTTTGAAGGACTCAGTAACTAAAGATGAAGACAGAGACGGCGGAGAGAGACAAGGCAACAAGAAGAGGAGCACGCAGGGGGCAATTTTGTAACACTTGAAAAGACACTTCCGATAAAGAGGAGCGCGGCTCCTTTTATGTTTCTTTTATGAGAGGATGAAGACATAGGGAGCAGTCAGTTTTTCCAATATACATGGAGAGGTTGAACCGCTCTTTCATCCAGATTCAATGACATTCACTGCTCATGAATATAGATAAGAGACATGCAAATAAAAAAAAAACCTATGCAGTCATTTTTTGTTGTTTTACTTGTATCTCATACTTGAAAATCTCCAATACGGAATGTGTACTTGACCCGTTAAAAGATATAATGGGCGGATTTATCATCGCAGCTCCGATTCCTGAACGCGCTCACAGGTCCCGTATTACTAAATCTATGATAAATATGTGATGTATATGTTTCTTATCTTCTCTTGAAAAACTATATCCTTTCTAACTTCCTCAGCTGAGGGTCTTCTGAGTGGTGTGGCGGTGGACTGTCTCTCACAGCCGGACAAGAGAGCCCCTCTCACCTCTGCCTCGTCTGGGAAGCCCTAGGGTTGGGCTGAGGGAAGAAAGAAGGCTGAAGGCACGGCCGGATGAAAAACGAGGGTGTCACAGCATTGTTGCAAGGTTAGCACACCCGCTAATGGAGCTGTGCTGGGGCAGGGCGCCCTGAGGATCGACCCCGCCAAGGGGGGCATGTACAAGCCCAAGATAAACTACTGTAGGGGGCATGGCACTGCCCCAAGCCCCTCTACTGCCCGCTAAGCACTCACACACACACACACTCACAAACCACCACCATTGGCTAGAGACAACCTCTCAACATTTATAGCTGACCATCAGATGCAACACTGAGAGATCCCCACTGCTCCTCATAAAGCATTGCGTTTGACACAGCACTATTCAATGTTTATAAAAAGCTGAGTAACACTGTACTCTGATAGGCCAGAGATAGAACGGAGCACTGTCACATTGCTTCAACTTAACTTTGGCACTCCCCATTCACAAATGAAGACATCTATTGGCGGACTACTTCGACAGTGGAGACATTGATATTATTTTGATTCCATTCAGCGATAACTGCTATCCAACCCAAACCAAATCTCTTCCCACAAAAAAGTAAATGTCTCACGTAAAAGAGGAAAAGAAAATTGAATGAGCAGACCCTGTGTGAGTGTGAAGGGACCACTCTGTGGTTCATGTTGCAGAATAATCTGCCAAGTCGTGCTGCTCTCCAGACTATTCATGTAGGCTACATGGAAACATGCTTGTCGTCCGTCCTTTCCAGCAGCATAGATGATTTAAACACAAGCAGGTAAATCCTGATTATCCCAAGAGCTCCGAGGGCACTGCAGACAGCGGGGAGAAAAATGAGAGAAAGTTAAAAATGAGACATATGGCTGACATGCTCCTGCTGTGCGGGGCTGCACCGCTGAGCGGTCAAGGGTGGGGAGTTTCAGACAGAGGGGACATGAAGAATGACATGCCCTGGAAGATCTCTCGCTCACATGGGACTCAGAGTTGACAAAGAAGGCTCTGTTTGGCAGAGTGGCAGCCATATTAATGACCAGTTTATCACTGTTTGTCAGGAGCGGGGGGAGGGAAAAAGGAAAAGATGGGAAGAAGGAAAACGTTTCCCAGCAGGCCTTTAAGGAGACTGACTTCCTGCCAGGAGAGGAGAGGAATGCTGACATCTTCCTGTTGGCTGCTCACAGGCGCTTTTGATTGGTCAAGAGGGGATACAGATGGGTCAGTAAGCCATGCTTTGATTGGACAGGAGAATTGTGGAGAGGTCAGCGTGGAGTCCAGCCAATGTCAGGTCGAGGGTGAAGGTTTAAATGAGAGAGAGAGACCCTCCGATGGAGTACGGGAAGGAAGAAGGGGGCTATGAAGAGAAAAACCTAAATGTTTTAAAAGGGGAAAAATCTGTGTTTTCGTGTGCTGAAAAAATATCAAATGACGCCTCTTCTTTTTTGGTTTGCACAATCAAAAATACACCCACTCAGAGTAGCTGTATCGCACCATGAATTTACCAGCCAATTAAACAATCTTCACTTTTTTGGTCACTACACAGATTGAAGAGTGGGAAGAGAGTGGAAAAAAAGGTTTAGTGGGGATCCCTCTTGAGCTGTGACGTCATTGCTGCTAACCAAAGCGATGTTGTGCGTTTCTAAACTGTATCAGATAACACTTCAAAAAGAGAGTCTGCCTGTGTGCGATCTTTCGGTTTCTGTGAGATGGGAGGTGAAATAGTTTACTTATAGGCAGGACTGAGCCCGCCTAGAATCCAGCAGAGAAAGGCCTGTCCAACAAGCTTCACCAAAGCCTCTGTCGCTGATCTAACAAAGCCCCTCTTATTCGGGGCAGCAGACAGAGGCCCACAGGGAGAAAACCTCAAAGACTTTAACAACACCTCAAACCCCAGCCTCCATGACGGCTTGTTTCTTTCATTATTGAGCTCAAACGGGGGCTCTGTGGGTGCCAGTGTGGGCATGCCCGTATTAAAGAGAAAATAAGCCTCTGCCCACACATTATCGCTCACATGGCACCGACACCCACAGGCATTATTCCGTGGAATTTTCCAGCACCAGCATCTCATCACCCGGCGTAATGTGTTTCCATGTGTGGTGGCAATTAAAGTGCCCAAACACAGAAGTGGTAACAGAAGCCACACTGGCTCCTGTGTGCAAGAGGCCACCGTGTCTCTCCGCTCCCGTGAAAACAACAGCGCAGGCCAGATACCTTCCATGAAGAGCTATAATAACACACTTAGAAACACACTGACGGATGTGGTAGATAGGTAGATACCATCAATCATACGGCTGTCTGTGATCACAACATTTCAATCTTGGAAGTGCATGAGGCAGAGATTTTCTTGGTCAATTATCTCTATTAAAAAAAAAAAAAATCAAATGCTACCATAGCTGAGGGTCTGATATTCTATGCCGGGAAGTATTTCCAAATATTCAGCACCTATTACTGTTAGAACAGCCGTTTCAGTATTTACTTCTGAATCCACATATGTCTGTCTGCTCTAACTACCCATTATATTGTAGCTCTAGTTCTGGACCATCAGTGCTAAAAAAAAAAGCTTCTGTAAGGAAACCAGCATTTTTCAATCCAGCCGCTTCATCTGATTTTTTACTTTCTGCTTCTCCCTGAGTTTCTTTATGGCTATTGGGACAGTTTTAAAGCAGTTTCATTATCCCTCTAAGAGAGTTCATGGAACATACTCCATGCATATCCATAAAAACAGACGTGTATCTATCTATGCCTGATGACAACTAGTTGACCTTGATAAAAACGCACACGCACGCACACGCACAAACACACACACACACCTACAAACAGCGCAAGCAGAAAGGTTTTCCAGCAACTTCTACCAAGATTGCATAAGAAAAAACACCCACGGAACCGCGACAGGACACGTTCGACTTCCGCTTCCTTCAAAGCGACGCTATTCCGATAATGTTTCCACCCACCTGATACCTCATGAGCAATGAGCCTTACCAATACTGAAAATGGACAGCAATCTATCATCAGCAAACAGATCAAGCTGACAGCTTTGTACTCCTACTGCTCTCTGAAAGTGCACAGGTTCAGTCACTCTGCGCAACACCCATCAAACTCTGACCCCTTCATAAACTGATGGCACTGTGCTGTTTAATCATAGTGAGAGATATTAAATAAACGGAGGTTACACGGACCCGTATAATATAATAACTGTGCAGAGGCCCGAGCAGCGTCTTATCGTGAAGTTTACAGCGGGCCAAAGTGGGGCTAAGAGAGGTAAAGTACAATGAGCTGAAGCTGGCAAAAGGCTATCTGGTGTTAGTGTTTTGGGGACAGTGGGGTTAATAGTCCAGGGAAGACAGGCCTGGCACCAGCATGTTATAATAATACACTTGGCAGCTAGAATGGTGTCAACCCCTTAATTCCCCCCGGGAGAGAAGGACACAGCCTAATCTGTATTCAGTCCTGACATTGTCCACATCTGATATGGAACATTAGCCCCTAACTCTCTCTATAGACTAGTGTCCTTCGGTTTATATTACTTTATGTTAATAGAGAGAGAAAACTCCATGTGCTGTCGTTTGTCATTGTTAGCAGGGGTGCTCCCTGAGCCTGTTTGAAATGCATTTGTTTAGAAGAGAAAAGGGGGGGAGGTAAACCTGACCGCTCGGGGAACCTCGTTGTTTCTCCATCTCTATTGATCCTTGATTCAACTGAGGGCCTTCTGTGCCCCTTTCCTCTCCTTGTCCTGTGTGACGCACTCTTCGTTCACCATCTACTTTCCATTCCTCTGCTGTACACAGTAAACTGTGACCTATGCCTAAATGAGGTGGTTGGGCCGGTGAGGGAGAATGAGCATTGGTGTCCAGGACCAACGCCTCATTCTCTCTCACTCTGCCTTTAATGGTTAATATGGCGGGCTATTTCAATTTCATTCCTTCTCTCTCTCTTTTTACTTCTCTGTAGGGCTGCAACTAACAATTATTTTTCATTGTCTATCAATCTGTTGATTATTTTCTTGATTAATCGATGAGTTGTTTGGACTATAAAATGTCAGAAAATGGTGAAAAATGTCAATCAGTGTTTCCCAAAGCCCAAAATGATGACATCCTTTAATGTCTTGTTTTGTCCACAATTCAAAAATATTCAGTTTACCGTCATGGAGGAGTAAAGAAACCAGAAAAAATTCACATTTAAGAAACTGGAATCAAAGAATTTAGACTTTTTTTTGCTTAAAAAATTACCCAAACTGATTAATCGGTTATCAAAGTAGTTGGCGATTAATTTTAGGGATGCACTTATCGGACATTTTCAGTCCCGATAACGATAGCAATACCTGGGCTTTCGGTATCAGTCATTCCTGAGTACCGATCTGATACCAGTGTTTAATTAATAAGCTCTATGCCTCACTGTGTGGAAGAGATTGGGATCATTATTTTATGTGTAAGGAAACATCAGGCCAGACTTGACTTGACTTTGTTAAACAAAATTAAACTAATAAATACATAGATATAAATTTAGTGAATTATTTGTTATGAAAATAATAAATTGTACACCAGCAACTTGGTAAGAAAATCTTCAAAATTAACAGATTTACAATTCAGGTGTAAACCTTTTTAACGCAGCAAGAAATTGGTCAAAACTTAAACAGGAATTCAAATTCCAGTCTATAATGTATGTAGTATATAAATATAGAAATTAATTTAATAGAATAGCCCAGTTGTCACCGATACCCAAACCAGCTATTTGAGTCAGTATCGACCCGATATCTGATCCGGTATCGGTACATCCCTAATTAATTTAATAGTTAACAACTAATCGATTAATCGCTGCAGCTCTACTTCTCTCTATGAAGCTAAACATTAAACAACTCTCCAGCTTCATTATCTAGAATATGACACTGTGCTGAGAATCAATTTGGAACAAAAGGACTGTGAAATAAAAAAGGAGGTCAGAAACAGTGGGATATATCGCTCCTGATGGGTCTTGAAGAATCTGTTTCATGAGTCCTGACTAGCTTACACAGATAATTATTTACAGTAGAGATGAAAAGCACACCAACATGAATAAATATGTTCTGAGCAGTTGCTCTACAAGATACGAGCCACAGTTACATCGCTGCTCAACATAGCTTGCATTGTCTGAATGAAATAAAACGAGGGAGCGTCTGGCGGAGCTGGCGGAGGGAATATTGTTTAAATCTGACAATATTCTCAGACTTCTGTTGGAATTAATTCAGCTAATTGTCTTCAGCCCAATTAGAGTCTATTCCCCTCTGCAGTCTGGTGAAACAGTGCCGAGCTAATTGGATTAAATCTTTATCATTTCCTGGGAAACACAGAGAGAAGGGGGAATATGAAGCAACACTACTGCCTTTTTTAATTAAATCTAACCTAATGACTGTGCTTTTATTAACATCCAACTCGTTCATGCTTCCATGCTGTAAATAGGGCTGAAAATTCAGAAGTAGAGACTTTCACACCACTGATTTACTGACTATGAAACCTTCTCTACAGAGATGTGTGTGGAGGATCGCCAACGAATGCCTACAGGTTATGTCTCTTCTGATCATTGTGAGCCACTAGCAGGGCAGCAGAGAGCCTCATTGTAAACCTGCGAGTGCACAGTACAGTAAAAAGCATGTCCCTGTGTACCTTACCAGCCCTGCTCATCCTCTTAAATGCCAATAATAATTAATGGTATTACAGCAGGAGACTTCTGAGCCTCTTAAACTCTGCTTTATTAGTGGCCTTTAGATAGGCCAGGTGGGGCTGGCTGTGTGGAGAAAGCAGGCTTTGCCAATCCTTACTGAGACATAAAAAAGGAGTTAGTGATGGAAAAAAAACAGCAGTGTGATTATGGCTGGAAATTATTAATAGAAAGAATTCATCAGCGTGTTTCAGAGTAGGCTTACCGCGGTAGTCGGTGTTACACGGTCTTTGGGCACATACCGATTATATTACTTGCCCTTGCCTTTTTTATAGGAATAAAACCCATTTAGTTCATTTTCTCCTATGAGCGCCATAATATCAATACATAGTTGGACGACGGACGCTACAAACTGAAAGCCTGCTCTGTACAGAGTCTCAGCACAGAGTAGCAGGAGTTTAAACACACGGGACGAGAAAGAGTTGACAGACAAAATGATGGCGGAGGAAAAGCGCCTATTTGACAACATTTCGTATTTAAACCCAATACTATAAGGGAACCATAACGTTAATAGCGAAAGTTGGATTGGAGAGGCCAGACACGCAACCATCCAACATTAAAGATCAAAGTAAGCTCTCTACAGATATTAACTGTCATCTTTTCTTGTAAAATGTCCGGTGTAATCCGTAACACCGGTGTTGTCACACTTTTTTAATCGCTGGGAAAATTTCCTCACCGTGACATCCCTATTTCACAGCATAGCAACACATCATTCACAGGAGGAAGATCATATTGTGTTCATCACCTATACTGCTGCAGTGATCTTTGTGTTTTTACTGTCTCCTGTCCCTGTGAATGACCACTGCCGGTCACTTGCTACAGGCTCAGACCATAAAACGGACTGTAAAAGGGCCGTTCACGTTCATGATAATTATATGTTTTCTCAAAGTGTCCAGGGAATCACAGCCAGCGATAAATCCGTCCTTGAGGATAAACTACTTATGAAGAATTAAGAGCTCATCAGGAAAAAAAAACATTGTTGGTGGCTGTGAAGACGACAAAAGAGGAGTTTACAAAGACGGCCTTCAAGCATAAATAACCCTTTTAAAACAATAGCATTTGGAGCCTTATCAGACAAAGCACTAAGCTGATGCTTACTGTAGTTAGGGAGCAACAGCTAGGTATCTTGCGAAGAGTCTTGAAATGAGTGATGTGGGGATAAACTACTTAAAGGGAGCATCACTCTGATGATCAAAGAAAACCAATTGTAAAAAGCAGGATCTCTGAATTCACTGTACCTATCTGTGATTTCCATCTCTACATGACAGACTCTGGTATTACTTTATGCCATTTTCAGCACTCGACAAGGGTTCAGTATAGGACTTATAGGTGAATATACTATACTAGAGCTATATGCACTCTGTACTGTCAATATGTACAGTGCTCGCATCCACTTAACCTCAGTACATAACAACCATATGTGCAACAATCTCTTGACCACTCAGCTTCTTTGCTTCAGATTGAAGAGCCACTGTATTGATTCAGAGCAACCCAGTCACCTCCCCCCCTCTTTTAAAGAAGCCAAGTCGTGTGTCCAGCGCTGCTCTGCTCTAAGAATCGTTTCCTTATAGTCTCAGTGGGAGAGACGGGAGAGAGCATCTGGAAAAACAAACAGGAAACCCAGTGAGAGGAAGGTAGGGATGATGTACAGCCAGTAGGGAGTACTGCAGCTCACTGCCATGAGAGTGGATTGGACTGGAGGGCAATAGGGAGCATGGGGGGGAATGGTCCGCTTTATACTGCATGACTCATGAAAATATAATGAACAGGAGCCACCGACCCAACAGCCGACGTACCGTACAGACATCTACACATGCAGACACACAGCAATGTGTGCAAACAGCCACACAAACACAACAGCAGATAAAGCATCTGTAACATCTGTCACTCTGGAAAATCAACAGCACGTGTTAGAATGAGCCTGCACTGGACTCCAGAGGCATTAAAGGACAATTTTGTATTATTTTTTTCAAGATTCAAGGGTTCAAGTTTAATTTTATTTCTCATTGCACAACACAACAATATGCAGTTGCAGTTCCTTTGTGCAATACAAGAAAAACAAGAAACAAAACAGTAGTGCATTCCTGTGGTGCATTTTTTTGGAATTTGCATCAGGAGGAATGTAAACAGCAGCAACAAATACACTGGTGAATAAATATAGCTAGATGATAATATGGCAGGCATCATATAACATTAAATATAATTTTGTTGTGTTAATTTCTTTTATGTTTTTTGTTGGTTTGATAATAGATTTGTTTTTATACAAAAAGAAATGCTTCCCTATATTGTCGTTAATATTATACGGTATATATTTTTTTATTTAGTTTTTTTTTTCAAAATGACAATAACAAGGCCAAGCATAAAAAGTTCTATTTATAGATGCAAAATATGCATATTGTGTTTCTCAACTGACCTTAAACCTTAAAGCAGCTGTGGGTAGAATTGGTGAAATATGATTCAAAAAAGTTATTTTTATAAAACAGTCACTATATCCTGACAGTAGTGCATGAGACAGGTAATCTGAAAAACAAATCATGTGCCTCTGTGTCCTCCGGTGCTCCTGATGGCATCTGTAAGATTTCACAGGCCGGAGGAAAACAACCAATCAGAGCCGAGCTGGAGCCTGCTGTCTCTGAGCATCTGTCAATCACTCCGATCAAACGGTGAAACTAAGCATTGCTGATCAAATATGAATCAATATTAGTAGTTAGTAGTTAATATTAATAGTTTGACCGTTTGATAGGAGTTTGCGAGTGATTGACAGCTGCCTCCGTTGAATGAACAGCCAATAGGAACGCTCTCTCAATGAAATGACCTGTGATTGGTCAAAGTCTCCGTTCACAGGCTAGATTTTTTAAAGCCTGAAAACAGAGCCATGAGGATGTGCAGAAGTCTAGTTTTCTCTCAGATCACTTGAATTACAATAGGCTGAAAGGTTATTATGGATTGTTTGCCCAATGATGCCAAAAACATTCTGCCTACTGCAGGTTTAAAAGAAGCCTGAAATGAAAAGCACATTTTTTGAAACTGTTACAACTAAAAGCTAGTGAATCTCTTCGCTCAGACATAGACGCACAATTTGAGTTACCTGGACTGATTACAGGCGTTGAGTTTTTAGTGAGAACAGATGGTAAAGCGCCTATGAGGCAGACATGAAGGGAAACACAATGCTTTAGCCACTTAGCTCAGGAGCAAAGGACAGTCATGTCTGATGATGTAATTTTAGTGGGACATGAAATATCTAAACCATGTTATTTCATGCCTGTCTACCACACGCGCTTCACTACAGAAATGTCCCATGTTGACACTCCGAATAGGATTTCAAGGATCTGTTTTGCAGCTGGGAAAATGCTTCATATATATTGAAAGGGACTGCTCGGGAAAATGGATGTCTGAATCTGAGTGGGCAAATGACATTGCACAGTGCACGGAGCAGAGGGAAAGCGATCAATGCAGATCATAAACAGAATACAATAAAGTAATCCATTGCCATTACCAGCAAATGGGCATTGTATTGGAGGTCTTTTGCAGACTGAGGCAATGCATTGCTCCAGTTTGCCAAACAGCGTGGAGGAATGCATGAAGAAGAATGGCCATATAATGTCTCACCAAGTGTGGATCCTTTTCCTTGGCAACTAAAATGTGTGTACAGATATGCTCACAAATGCTTTTATTGAGAGGAGACGGGAATTATTTTGATAAAAGAAAAAAATCAAACAAACAACCATGTGGATACACACACTGCAGCTACAGTATGTGCTACACACACACACACACACACAACTCATCAGGCAGCCCTGACACGCAGTGCCTAGCATGCGCCTGTGAAACCTGAGCCCTTCTCTGTCACACTCCCAACATCTGGATCTGTTAAGGAAATTAACAGCCTGGCTATTCCACTGTCATTTAACCTGCAAGTGATTGAGCCATGTGTTGAAAAGTTTTCTTGGATACTCAGGCCTGCTTGGAAAAGTGCCTCCCCGTCATAAATCAGCCCACTCCCTCCATCCAGTAGCAGCGTCTCGTTGACGTTTTCTCCACTAAAGTTTATGTTTACTGCATTTAAAAATTAAGAGATGAGCAGTTGTGTGAGGAGGATACCTGTCAGCTGACACAGAATAAAAATAATTAGTTAATTGTGTGAAAAACTATATCGATTTATTCTTAAACCCCTTCCACCCCCTCCATGATGAGCTAGTCAAGATGAGGAGCACCTTCAGCCACAGACTCATCCCTCCTCGGCACAACACAAAGCACCTGGGTCAGTCCTTCATGCTGGTAGCCATCAGGCTCCACAACCAAGGCTGACCCCCTTATGACAACTATTAGGACTTTTAAGAAATTTAAACATGCACTATCTGGCGCACTTTACACTCACTTTACACTATACATCCTATATACCACTTTATTGCTGACTGCACATATGTACATATTACATTTATTTATTTATTTATTTATTGTACATACTACATTTATTTATTGACGGACTGCACACACTATGTTCACCCATTCACTCTGTATCTTTTATATCTCTATTATTGTCTTTAGAATTTTTGTATACCTTTACCTCTCCTGTGATTCACTCTGTTTGCTGATGTTGCTGCTTTGACACCTGAATTTCCCTCCAGGGATTAATAAAGGTCCATCTTATCTTATCTTATCTTATCTTAACATTGTGGAGAATGGGGCAGTTTTGGGCAGCGTGGTCCGTCGAGGACACCTGAGTATTAGCCAAATTTTAAGGTGTATATATTTATATATATACAGTATACAGTAAACATATATAGGGCTGCCCCCTCTTAGTCAATTGGTCAACTAAACGGTCCTTTTGGTTTTAGTCGACTAAGATTTCTTTAAGTCAATTAGTCATTTTTTATAGTTTTTCATGCTGAGTGACTTATTTCCAAGAAACTTATGAGCATATCTCAGGTAAACACAAGAGTTAAAGTGGTGCTTTTGTGTGACTCTTTGTGGAGAAGATCAGTTTTACAGATCTGTCAATTTAATCAATGAGTCAACAACTAATCAACAAAATCGTAAGAATTTCTTTGGCCAAGGACAGCCCTAATATATATATATATATATATATATATATATATATATATATATATATATATATATATAAGGGCTTTTTAGGTTACAGCGGCCTCAGTTTTAAAGCTATAGAGTGAAGATACTAAAGATCATATGAAACTAGAAAACCTAAGGAATCCACTGGTATCAACCATGTCATACTAGCTTAAATGAGGCTAAATAACGCTCCAAACGAGGAAAAACTGTCATGGCTATTTTCAAAGTAGTACCTTGACCTCTGACCTCAAGAAATGCGAATGAAAATGGGTTCTATGGGTACCCACGAGTCTCCCCTTTACAGACATGCCCACTTTATGATAATCACATGCAGTTTGGGGCAAGTCATAGTCAAGTCAGCACACTGACACACTGACAGCTGTTGTTGCCTGTTGGGCTGCAGTTTGCCATGTTATGATCTGAGCATATCTTTTATGCTAAATGCAGTACCTGTGAGGGTTTTTTGGACAATATTTGTCATTGTTTTGTGTTGTTAATTGATTAATAATAATACATATTTAGCATACTTGCCCACTCCCATGTTGATAAGAGTATTACATATTTTACAAATTTCCCTTTAAGGTACATTTTGAACAGATAAAAAAATGTGCGATTAATTTGTGATTAATCGTGATTAACTATGGAAACCAAACTCAAAGGGTTAAAATTCATATACAATCAAAAAATAAAACCCATGTGTAGTTTCCCCTCACTGTTTTTTTTCTGAAGAGTTGTCCAGTGATTTAAGCTCTTAGATCTCTGTCCTTGAGATGCTGTGGACACCTATTAAATAATTCAACAAAACAAGAGAGGAGTAGGTAATAGAGCTGAGGCCTAAAGTAACTCAATCACAGCTGGCTGTCTGACGTTCCCACCCTTGCCCCCAGAACTCACACAATGGATACGCCTACCACTCTCTGAGGTCAAAGGCTGTTTGTTGACCACAAACCACATAAAATTGGTTGCTCTGTAGCCATGGCTGGGGGAAGACCACAGGGTGGTCAGCGCGAGAACCTGGGTTGCTATGTAATCATGTTACACTCATACGCGACCACTCACATATATCAACAGAATGAATATACTTTCACACAAACCTACTTCTATGTTTAATTGAGGTCATGTGAGGAAAAAAGAAATTGTCTTTCAGTGGTAACAAATCACAAAGTAGCGTGACATTAAAAGTAATTTTCCTTTGACATAATAAAAAGTTCAAAGACAGACAGTCACCACACTTTTCCTGTCAGTTTCCTTTGACAGCTCTCATAACTAACCCAGAACATGTGAATCACACACGCACAACTAACATTACAGGTGTTTTTCTTCATTCTTGCGAAACATGTTCTTTACGTCTTCTTGCGGGGTAAATGTCAACGTTTATTAATCACCAATAATGAGGTCACCAACTTAATGGAAGAGTGAACAATAAGTAGAACGTGCAACCTGAAATGACACGACATACTGGCAGCTCTTAGACCGTGAGACACTTTTCAGTCACAACGCCTCTGTCGAACAGGTTCATGTTCTTATTGTCAGTGCATTTCAAAATGACCCATTTGAGCTCTTCATTGATTAGGCTTCACCAAAACCAGTGTTCACTGTTGGTCTGAGATGCCTGGCCTCGCCTGCTGAGGTCAGAAACTTTGTACTTAGAATTTTTGACAAACGACAAAATGTCATTTTAAGCCATTCAAACTAATTATTTCTTTGGTGAGGAAATAGGCCTAGATGTTGTAGAAATCGTTTCTCATAAAGAAAATGTATTGTGTTTAGAGCTGTCAAAGTTAACGCGATAATACCGCATTAACACAAATTTCTTTAACGCATTAATGCAACTTGCAATTCTTCATTCGTAGCGGGCTCAGTTTGAAAGTTACAGTGAAGATACTGGTATCATATGAAACTAGAAAAACCTAAGGAATCCAGTGGTACCAACCATACATACCAGCTTGTAGGGAAGAAGGTTAAATAATGCTCCAAACTTGCGTGGTGGCATGGTCCCTTGACCTCTGACTTCAAGATATATGAATGAAAATGGGTTCTATGGGTACCCACGAGTCTTCCCTTTACAGACATGCCCACTTTATGATAATCACATGCAGTTTGGGGCAAGTCATAGTCAAGTCAGCACACTGACACACTGACAGCTGTTGTTGCCTGTTGGGCTTCAGTTTTTTATAATTTGAGCATATTGATATCCAGTAATAAATATATACATACTTTTGTATAAAGCAAGCATATTTGCGCACTCCCATGTTGATAAGAGTATTAAATACTTGACAAATCTCCCTTTAAGGTACATTTTGAACAGATACAAAATGTGTGATTAATTTACGATTAATCGTGATTAAATATTCAAATCGATTGACAGCCCTAATTGTGTTAATAAAATAAACTCTTCTTTCTAAAGAACAATAAATGTCCCATTCTTTGCAGCGTGACTGTACAGTTCTCAGTCCAAAAGCAACAGTAGAAGAATAAGGCGCAACAAAATTATGCTTTTATACATCTTTGGATCTGATAAGTGAGATGGGTTGTAAATACCGTAATGAAAGTTTTACCCCAGCTGAATTCTTTAAGTATAGTACACCAAATGTAATAAAATATGCTGTAGTGGATTTTAAGCTATCCAAACATGTCTTAAGTAAATATATTGAAAAAGGAAAAGGGCCATTGTAAGGGAGAGTGAGGAAGAGAGAGAAAGAGAGCGAGCAAGAGAGACAGACCGAGAGCTGGGCCCAGAAACCGACTACGATCAATTAGTCTAGCTGTACAATAGCCGGAAATCTCATATTGGGGTCATGCATTCCTTATCAGCGAAGTGAATTTTCACATGCCAGATAATGCTCTAATGATTAATGGAGTTGAATGAATAATGGTGTAGAAGAAGAGTGTTATTTTTACCCCGTGGAAGCTGGTAGCACACACAGTTAACCTAAAAAGTGAAGATCACACTTGAGGGCACTTTCTCAAGTCCTCCCACACATGTTGGATGATAAAAAGGACCCTTTGGTACAATTAATCTGTTTTGACAGATTTAAATTCAAATATCTTTGCAATGAAATGCATCCAAATTCAGTGAATGTCAAAGGAACTCAGCAACAGAGAATGTGCTTTGCATGTAACATGTTGAAAAATACTTAAAAGTTATCACATGCTAAAGAGTGCATGCATATAATCGCTCCTTAGGAGCATTTATAACTGTCATGGCAGCCATTGCAGATCCTTCAGCTGCACATTTATTGGCGGCCAGTGCAGCACTGCATTGTGGGATGGAGGTGATAGCGATGGCAAATATTCTTCCCCATCCTCTTCTCCAAGCAGGTGTTGTGTGGGTAAACTGGCACTGGTGGACATGCCACTCTAATTTCATTGACAGGTTTATGACCTTTTATGTGTCCCAGCTGCCATGTTTATGACAGGCTGACTGTGCGTTCATGTTCAACAACATTAAACATGCATAAGCCAGACACCATGGCCTGCCACACGGAACAGAACGCTCTCTCCTGAACATCTAACACCAGGAACATGGATTCGATGGGAGCAATAAAAGCACAGCAGAAATTGAAATAAGGAACGACACATGGATAGATGGGAGCTCATGGGATTAAAATAATGGATGTAAAAACTACAAATCTAAGTCATCATGGAGTCTAATTTTATAGGGCTGTTTGGCTCACCAATGCTGTACATATCCGATTAATCTTCCCTATCTGCCTAGCCAGGCAAGGTCAGAGGAGGCAAGGCGGTTGGACCTACGCCACCCGGAGCGTCAATCCCACACACCCAACAGCATTTTGGGTAATTAATAATACCTCTGGGAAGTTCTCTCAAAAAAATAGGAGATGTACTTGTTCCTGGAGTACAGTAGAATAGCCCTCAGTAAGAAAGGGGAAGGGGAGGGAGAGGACACAGCCAATGATAGACCATTGTTGTTTGGAGGGTATTTGGCAAGAGTTGATGTTATTAGCGAGCATGTTGGCCTCGGTCTTCACCAGGACTTTCTGACCCTTCGGGTCCTAAATCTTTTAACTTCCACCACTGAGAACCAGATAAGAACATAGTCACATTTATGAGGGGAAAGAAACCCTCATAAAAAGTCAAATTTATTGTTTTCTAATACTGAACTTGTACCGAATGCAGTGGTTTCATGCAGCATGATCAAATAAAATCTGTGAAGTAGAGGTAGACTGATAAATTAATTTGCACTATACATTGTTCTTGATGTTAAGAATACGGTGCAGTGTAGTCAGTTGTTTTTTTAAGTTTATCCCCCTTTCTCATTGATGGATTGTGATTATTGTTGTGTTTTATGTGTTTGTTGTAAAGCACTAAAGTGCTATATAAATAAAATGTAGTATTATTATTAATCGGTTTGGCCAATTAATCAGCGCCGATAGCAAGTTTTATAAACTATAATTATCGGCGGAACTGGGCTCTGATAGTGTCCGATGACTGCGCAGCCTCCACCAGTCATGCAGGGACATACATCAACCAGAGGTGCTCCATACACAAAGTCAAGGTAGAGGGGAAGAAAAAAGTTCTCTCTGTATAAGCACCAACACCACTAGCTCGGTGTCCCCGATATAAGACAAGCAGACAGAGAGGTAAATAAATCATTCCGCTGTTACTTGAACTTAACAAATTGGTGTTTTCTCTTCGAAATAATACAGCCATATAACTATCCAGTCATGAAATAAAATCGCACACTTTAGGATCCTCCTTACTCTGAGAATATGCACCAACATGAATGGCTTATAAGAGTAGCATTTAACAATGTAACAGGATGCACAACAGAAATAATTCTGGCCCATTGTAAATAAATAGAACATATTCCAACGATTTCATCCATGAAATTGCATTTAAGGATATTCTCTTAATAATTACTGAATTAGGAATGACAAAAAAAATGATTTTTAAAAATGGCGTATGCAAAAGTAGCCGACTAGGATGCTGCAGAAGTAAAGAAGATTTCAGCCGATTAATCGGCTATCAGCTTTGTCCTGCTTCAAACTATCGCTTTTTATATCGGCCTTTAAAAATCCACTATCGGTCACCCTCTAGTGGGAAGAATATAAACCGTGGCTCACATTAATAAAAAAGTACAATACCTTTAACATTATCCTTAATTGCTTGAAAACAAAGCTGTTTTAGTTTTAGTGGACATAAACTTAGTCATATTGTATTGTCCATCTTTCATTAGGCGAGCTGTCAATTGATAAGGAGCAAGTAGAGAGATGATGAGAGATTTTAAAGAGAAAACAGGGAGAGATAGTAAGAGACAAACAGAGAAAAACCAGAGAGAAGAAAAAGATAAACAGAAAGAGAAAAAGGTTAACTCTCCCCTGTGATTTGTCAGTGATATGCCCTGAAGCCAGCGGAGGAGGCATCAGTATCGCGGGCCATAACAAAACATGTCAGGATCATTATCAGGCTAAAGATATGATTAGAGCCACCATCATGGCGTGCCCTGCTCTCTTCTCTCATGAGGAATATATTCTTCTCTGCTCGCCTTGTTTTTTCTTTCTTTTAAATGGCGATTATAATTTGGTCGTCTGGAGAGGTGCCAGGAAATAAACTGTTTAGTGTCATGGCCATGCCTGAGCGAGCACGCCGTGGCCCGGGCCCTGCCTAGGGACAGGTGCCAGCACAATGCTCCATTTAACACTGCAGCCATGCAAGCTCCGTGTACCTCACCTACGCTCCCAGAGTGGAGATGTCATTCTGAGACATTTTTGAAGGATGGTTGTTTTGTAAACTACTGTGGTCACAACATAATTAAATTGACTGTTCCAAGTTAAATCCACTTACAAATTAATTGGAAAAAAATAAAAGCATGTTTGATGTGCATGAACAAATTGTGAAGGAGGCGGAACAAGGCGTAAGGTACAAGCTAAAGTTACATTTACTCTATAGGCTCACGTGTCCACAAGGCCTCTGTCGAGTTTAAGACTTTACACTTTATTAAAAGCAAACACACGACTAATCGAGCTGATGGAAGACTGTTGAGACGTGAAGCTGTTGCCTTTTTTATTTGAGATGTATGAAGCCCTGGAGTCTCTGGATCCCCAAAGCAGGGTTACAGTAAATGAAAGTAGCGGCTCTACCAGATTAATATTATTTTCTTTCAGTGTGGGGAGAGTGTCTTTAAAGAGAAAATCCAGTATATCCATCCCAATATGTATTGTCCTTGGTTCTATTGCTTGCTATAGTCATACTGGTTACTTGAGGGAAAAAAAATACAGAAAATAATGAAAAGGATACTCTGATCAATCATCTAATGTGTTGAGCCGTTATCCTAAATCATGATCTGCTCAAAAAAGAGGAATGAAGCCAAATTGCAAATTTATTGAAGGCTGTGTTCCACAAATCACCCAAGGGTACAGAAAATCAATGTTTTCATACAGAACCCCACTTTTTCATCCAATTGTGAGAATTGTAATGTGTTTCGTGCTACTGCTGACATATAATCTGCAGTATTTTAAACTTTTGTTTTATATTATATAGCATCTCAAGTCTTTAACCGGAGTAGAAAACAAAATAGCAGCAGCGTAATGCTACAACGAGGAAAATGAATCCAAATGTAGTGGAACACGTTGCATTTTAATAAGCACACAGTCATAAACAGCGGCAGTCTCAAGGAATTTTATGATTAAATTTCATCTGCTTAATCGCTGTAGCCACGGTATTCATAACTCAACTATATCAGGACAGCTGGGATGCTGTTCAACTCTGTTTAAGCGAGCGGCTGGAGGACTAAACACCATTTAGTAGAGAAGGAGTCATTGTCCTGTATCTTATTATGAAAATGTATTGTAATCATGTGTCATAGTTAAAAGAAGAAACAGTTGCAGGAATATCACGAATGAGGCAAATAGAGATAGAGAGGGATGAAGGAGGGGACATGCAGAGGAGAGCGTCCTTAGAGCAGAAGAAAAGAGGTGGAGCAGGAGGTTGAGAGATGCTTTAAGCTGATTTATATCAAACGGTAATAAACTGGGCATCTCCCCCCCTTCCTGTTTAATATGCGAATATGCAGAGCATCCCACTCCTGACAGCTCCCCATTAATAAAAGCATGGCTGGGAGCGCAGGTAGCCATAGCTCATCTATATGAAAATACATGATGATGGTTTTACACAGAGTCATCTTTTAGAATGGAGCCCATGTGCCAGAGCCGGGCTGATACTGAGAAGTACTCACAGTCATAACTCTACATACGTCTGTGGTTCATTTCTGGGATTCTGTCTAACCTGCAGTGCAGGTGAATGGAATCAAATCACAATGCGGCTCATGCATGACAGAGGCTTGGGGGAGAGGAAATTCTCCCACAAGATTGTACATCAGTTTCATACTCCACAAATTGCCTGCTAAGATGGCGCCAGACCATATGGTACAATGCCATTTAACCTTACTAATTAATGAAACCATTCTCTTTGTGCGCTAATGATGGATGTCTTTGTTAGACACTTCTCACCCTCAATGGGCCCAAAGTTTGTACAGTTTGACCGATCAATTTAAATTATACAGTGCCCTTAAGAATCAACACATTCTCACTCACAACTCGTCAAATACCGCCGCTTGGTCAGCGCCCCTCGGCATTGGAGACCGACGCGCGGGGTACCCCTCTTGCGTTACTTTCGGACGTATCAGGGATGGGGTGTCAATATACGCTTGTTACATGCATAGTGTCATTTCAAAATAAACTTTCGTTTACACAAGATGTTAGGTTTAGGCAACACAACCACTTAGTTAGGGTTAGGAAACGGTCGTGGCTGACGTTAACCTCACTGACTAGCAACTCATGGGACTCACTGGTGACTAGCTAGTCAAGTGACTAGCAACTCCCCTGACTCACGGGATTTACGATACTAACAAGTCACGTGATTAATGAATCAGGTGACTCGCAGGACCGACAATACTAACGAGTCACGTTACTAACGACTGACATGACAAAATAAGTCAATATTACTTTTAGTTTCACAAGGGACACGAACACCGGTCTCCCGACTATCGAATAACGTCTCGGGTGGGTTCATATTGAAGTACGTGGAAAGCCTGGTTTGTACTGTCACTAAAGGGCGCCTTCGTGCGTCGGTGTCCGATGCCGAGGGGCGCTGCCCAAACAGCGATATTTGACGAGTTGAGAGTGAGACCGGGTGAGAAGAATATGAGGCATCTATGAATTGTAAAGATACTTTCTATTCATCCAGAACAGTCCTAATAATATAAGAACAGTTGCTTCTAAAGGGTCACCTTGTCATTTTAAAAGTTATAGTTTTTGAGATGAGGAATGATTCATAAAAATGTATAGAATGCTCTGGTGAGCATTTCCCTCCTTCCTTGGTAACGAGACCATAGGTATCAGACAAAGATGCATTTCCACAAGCCCAATATTCGTATAACTCGCATGTATATTACCTCTGTCCGCTTTCTCCCAGCAGACGCCCCCATAAGGAGGAGAGAACAAGGGAAAAAGAGGGAAACACAAGGAGGCTGTGGACCTGGTATGTCCAGCCCCTGGAGGCCCTGGTAATACCCACTCTTAGTCCATGTATTTTACATGAACAATCCTCAGAGGGCACAAAGAATAGGAATCTTACACTATTTAAATACAGGATTTGGGACATCAAAGCCAGGCTGATATTGGAATAACAGAAATAATTAGGGATATGGAAGTTGCAGAAATAGCCACATTTCCATAAGATGATAATTAGCCCCAGGGCTAGCTGGGTCAGGAGAAAGCATGTTTGCTGAGGCTTTGTATTAGCAGGGGGCCTACAGCTGGCATTCCAGGTAATTACAAGGGACTGGAATATTACAGCTAAAAGTCTGATTGAAAATCAGGTTTAATTTCATTGCATTATAATGATATTCCTTGTATACAGAAATTTGTTTTAATTTAAATGACGTGAAAGCTGAATGAGCAGCTGGTATACACACAAGGAACACGTACCGCAGTTAAGTAGGTTGACACACTTTCATCATAGGTGGTTTTCAGTTAGCCAAGTGGAAAATATGATCAGTATATTTAAAACAGCACTTCACGACATAGAAGATCATAGACCATTCAGTTGATGACAATCAGTGACTACAAAGGCTTGTTAAACATGAATGCTAAATGATGGTGTGACTGTGTGAATCACTCGCAAGATGAAAAAAACTGAAACCTCAATTAGCCTAAATCTTGAATCGGATGAGAGCGGGCCACAGGTCTGCTGCCGCACTGCTCTCTGTGTGTAGTCATTTGCTTTGTCTTGCTCTATTTCCACTTATGGGTAAACAGGGAGGGAGTAAAATCATTTTATTTTCTCCTGCTGAGAGGGATGTTAAAAGGGGCCAGAGAGTCTGTCTCCTTATCTAATAACCCTGCCACAAGCTTGCCAACACAGGAGAATCCTGGCAATGAGCAGGGAGGGAGTCGCAGAGCCATTTAGAATCCAAGCTTGGCTCTGTCAGTGAAATCCACACTGCTACTGGAAGTGGAGTGATGCTGGTAGCTACAAGTCTCCCTCCACTTCCTCAGAGGAAGCAGATCTGATGCATCTGGCAGCATCTGGCAAGCGTTTGCGCGTCTTTTGATATTCAATTGCTAAGCATAGTTTAAATCACAGTGCTGTGCTCTGATACACAGACAGTACACGCCATGAAATTTGATTCATTTACACACATTAAAATCTCTCCCAAGGGATGTATTCCAGCCCCAAATAAAATCTAAAGGGATATTTAGCTGAAGGAGGAATGGAAAAGGCAGGGGAGTGAACATTTTTCTTGTTTGCCTATTGCTGTAGAGAAAGTATTTTTGCACTAAGTACTGTACCAAAATCTTGTTCTGCAAAATAACTTGAATTCACAAGAATGCATTAATGTAAAACAATATTTTATAGACAGAAAACCAAACTAGCTATTAAAGCTCTGTGAGTCTGCACAGCAATGCTTTAAACTAAATTCTAACTTCAGCATGCTAACCAAATCCATGATACTAGCAGGCTCACTATGACAATGCTAACATCCTGAAGGCGTATTGAAGGAGGCTGGGTCACGCTTCATCATTGCGTCATTGGGTACAACACATGCACAGTAAAATTTGGTCTACACTCGCTGAAATTGAACCAATCACAGCGCTCGACCGCAGCTTCAGTTACACTGCGCATGTGCTATAACCCATACCCCAAGACCTGTGTCCGCCCGTGTCCTAGCCTCCTTCCATAGGCCTTGCCTGATGCTAAGTAGGTGTACCATTAACACCATCATAGTTAAGCATTTACCAAGCTAGTATTTGCTGATTGCTGTAGCACTAAACACAAAGTAGGGCTGAGGCTGATGGGAATGTCTTCAGTTTTGCATGTGTTTCATCATAAACCAAAGCTTTGGACAAATATATTTTTTGCATCAAATGTTATGGTAATGAGTCCAATAGTTGTCGAGACATATCACTCAAAACCACAAATGTCAACTCAAGGTGGAGCAAAAGGAAAATCCGGCGATCATTGAAGTCATTAGGATTGATCGTCAGGAAAATGTAGAAAATGTTTGTGAGAAATGTTGGGATATTTTGCGGTCGTTTCTAGAAGGTAACACGCAAATTGCTAAACTCTCGCAAGAGTTTTAACATGCACACACGCGGTCTGTCAGACATAGGCAAACATTATGCCAGGCTGACAGAGTACGCCATGCAGACACACAGCTGACAACCTCGCAGCTAAACTAAATGATACGGTGGAGACTTTTACTGGGAAAGCTGCTGCATGTGCCCACCACAATGCACGCCGCATCGTGGCTGCTGACTCTCCCGGACGGGTGAACTGGGGACTTGTCTGTTTTGCTCATACACAGCAGCTGGTAATAAATGACGGTTTTAACCTGTTTGTGCAACAGCTTATCGTTGCAACTGGGCGGCTTCTTAGGCACTAAAAACAGCACTGCTGCATGGAGCGCACTAATCTTGACGGTTAACGGTTAATAATCAGTTAACGAGGGTCGGTTATCGGATAGAAAAAAAAAATCAAAATTAGCATCCCTATTGCCATCAAACTCCAAACATGTCAACGTCATGACGGTTCTAGAGGAAAATTCAGTAAATCACCAAATTCAGTAGGAGTAGTCCATAAATTTCATGGCAATCCATAAATTAGTTGAGATAATTCAGTCGGGACCAAAGTGGTAGACCGATCAACCAACCCACAGACCGACAGACAGACAAACCAACATTGCCATCCCTGACTGCTTTCATAGAGCAGGACTCACTCATCACCAACGATGGATGGGAAAACAGTAAAGTGGTACTTCCCGATGCTGACCCAACCAGACCACTCTAAGCTCCACCCCTCCATCAGTGCTCATCACCACAGTGACCTTCGGTGATCCACAAATGCTGTAAACCATGATGGGAAAAAACTGAAGGTGATGTAAGAAGATGGAGGGTGGAAAATGAAAGGAGAGAAGTGGATGACAGAGATTATTTCAGAGATTAGCTATTATGATGATTATAATATAATGAAAATACATTTTTAACTAGAGAATAATGTTTTTCTGGGTATCATTCTATTTTTACATCTGTCCTTTTCTAAACTTCTCCTTAAATCAAATCAAAGATTTAAGCATCCTTCACCTTATTTTGTAGAGCAGTCGTCACAACAGTTGACAGGATGATTGGTGAATGAGACCTACTTAATGTATTGGCAGCCCCAGCAACCTGGGAGACAGTGTCCCCTGGTGTCTATAATGTCTCATCTATACTGGATCCCCAGCCTAAACACCAATAATATAATTAGCTTCCCCAAACCAACCTCATAAACATATTATTTAAGAGTCATTTTTATCCCAGTGGCTGCCAGTCAAACAGTTTTATAAGAGACCCTGTCATAATGTTGTACACTAGTGTTGAATGGTGCCTGTGTCTTCAATCCAAACATCATGGAGCAATTAGATTTTTTGGTCAGTGTTAAGTTGGACCAGAAAAATTGGACCTTCTTGTTGGCAAGTGAGACGACTTTCAGCACCAGAAACCATTATGGCAGCAAGAAGAGGTAATAAACATCCATCATAAGTGTAAAAGCAAGGAGGGTCTTCACAAACTGAAGTCATTACACCAGTTTTATTTCAAACGACGAGGCATGAGTGAGATGCAAGTGGTGCTGTTTTTGGCAACTGACACAAAACAAGCAGAGTCACGGCTTGTAAATAGAAGAAATATCTTTGATCATTGTTTGATCAAAGTGACGCTACCGATTTATCTCTGAATGGAGTTTTTCCAACAGTGATTCCCCATCTTGTCACAGCACACCTGTTGCCTAACAGGGTTCTGGGCCATAGATCCGCAGCAGCCCTCTGGGCATTCGGGCCCTTTGTGGATGGAGGAGCAGGCCAAGCCCTGGGCATTACAAACTGCTGACTAAACACAATCTTTGTTGCAGGGTGGGTGCATGTGACATCACGTCATCCCCTGGGGCTGTGTGGGATCTAGGGCAGGCTCAAGCTCTTTGTGTGTCCAGAGCCAGAGCACCCTGTACACGCGTCCTGGATCATCCTGCCATGTCACCTCTATTGTCCGCAGGTCTGGACGCACTACCCTGGCATTCTCACACTGTGAGGTAGTGTGGGAGAAACATTCTCCACTTGTCAGGGTCCAGAGGTTTACTCAATAGAGAAGGACATTTTGGCCTGAGACACATGAGATCCGGGAGAAAACTGCAGTAGAACAAATCAGAATAGTTTATCCAAACTGCTAAACAACATACAGTGTGGAGACGACTTCTTTGATTTATTTAAAAGCCACAGAACTAATTTGGTGACTTGGAAATGATCTTTGCCTTACACAAATCCTTTCAACAAATACTCACTACCCTGCATAAATATACCAAACCTCGTCTTTTGAGGTTTTTATGGCTTGGTTAATCTGAAAAATGAAGGCCATGTTTCTCTGATTTTGTGGTTACCTTGGAATTAACCATTGAGTATTATGTGTCCTAATCTTTGAGGACCAATTTACTGCCCCTAGGCTCACTCCTGCCATCTTCTTCCACTCGGTCAGTCCTCCTGTCATATTCTTTTTGTCTCATCTCGGTATTACTGCACTTTCCATTCCAAAAAATGAAAAGACATTAACCCTCATATTAGATCTTTGTGAATAACATCGAGTTCATTCAATGACGCAGAACACGGAGACCACAGTCAGCGTGCCCCATTAGTGGTGGGCAGGAATGTAATAAGTGGGACCATAACGTCTGGCACGGGTTCCCCCTGATGCAACCCTCAGCTCTCCAGGCGCAACAGCACCTAGATAGATCTTCAGAGGAAAGAAAAACGGCCACATCCCTCGCAGTCAGACGCACTCGTGACACTCTCCTGACACCAATCTTTTCCACATGGATGGCCTATCGGTGTCCTATTTTCCTGAATCTGTTATTTCCATAATCCGGCGGGTGCCATTGCCTAGGGTTAATGGATGAGCCTGAGTGTGTGAGATGGCAGGGCTTTGTAGCCCCTAACGAACAGTGTGCAGTCTGATGAATGACATTTGGGCTGCAACCACGTCACTTCTTCCATTAGCGCAGCCTGTCCCAACTCCGCCGTATTGAACCATGGCTTTCAGCTATTAGCCTGATGCATGACACAGTCAATTCCAGTTACGCTTTAATAAGTGAATATTTATCTTAGCCCACTCTCAAAGAAAAAAAGGAACAGGCATGAAAAAAATGAGGGGAGACGCACCCGAATTGTTCTTATCTCTCTTCATGTGTGCATGCATGTATGTGTACTGCTGTTTTGGTGTAGTTTACTTGCTCCTGTTCATCTTTGCCAGTGAGTTCCTTTAGGCTGGTTAATTCATCACCAGCAAAAAAGCTGGTGTGCTCATGCAAGGTTCTGAGTTATAACTGGAGTATCACTATACAGTCCTACAGGAGATACTGCCCTGACTTTACTCGTCACAAGGAGTTAATTTGACCCGCCAGATGGTTTGTTACACTGTACCATCTGAGAAGCCGTCATTAGAAACTGTTTGGAAAAGGGCAGGAACTTTCAAAAAATACTTGGCAGGTGATTGGATGAGCCATCAGTCAATCAAACTCTCGCTCAGAGGAAGAGCGAAAACATTTTTTCCATCAAGAAAAGCCTTCAGTGCCGTTCTTTGCTGTTCTTTCAATGAAGAAATACTCTCCAATTCTGATGTAACTGATGCTATTGTAGCATCTACGCTTACCTCTTCAGGAGCGGCCATTGCCACTCTCTCTGTTGCTTCTCTGTGTCGTCACGCACACCTAAACCACGCCCGTAGCTCCTCACAGGACGCCCATTGGTCCGTGATCTGGCTTGCAGGACACCAACGCATTACTTCAACGCCTGTGTTACAAACTAAAGGTAAGGAGTTTAAAAGTTATGGACATTTACCAGGTAGGATGGGTGAAATGAAATGATGCTATTGGTTGCATCATGGGAAATTTAAGATCCAGTGTTTTGAAGGCTTAAGCAATATTAGAGACTTAAAATCGGGATCTCTCTGCCTCTCTTGCTTCGATTTTGATTGATCTTTCTTTTATGAGTCTATTATGATTCCACCAAGTTTATGGTGTTGTGTAGTGTATTTAATACTGAATCTATGGCAACATTTAGAACAATTAATTGGTCAGGCAGCTATATCGGCCGAACATATTGCAGATATATTGGTGTATCGGTAGATAATGACATTTTCAACTATAAAATGTCTTCCTCTGTTTGTATCTTGATCACAATCAAAATGAAACAAAAACATATCTAAGGGCTCTGTATCAAGATTATTGTTTATGTTGTGTTAATAAAAGATATATACTGTATAACTGCTGATATACAGTCATCAGATGTTTTAATCTCCTAATACCAATCAATATCGGTATCAGCCTCAAGAATTCAGCATTGGTCGGGCTATAACTGAATCACTGCAGCAGTCAATTAAGAAAAGTTACCTTTAGCACATTTACCTATCATTACAGGTAGTTGTGAATTCATAACAGGAGCCAGAGAGTTTAAAAAAAATCATATTATCATTTGCATTTATTGTAAGAGCAATTAATGTCAATGTATAATTATCAAATATATTTGGAGAAAAAAAAATTAAAAAAAATAATACTCACTTCAATTTTGCTTTGTCTCTTCACCTGAATATGTGTACATGTCTTCTGCATATTATGAAAATATGTGTGCATGTGCGTGTGCATGTTTGAGAGAAAAAGAGAGATAGAGAGGGAGGCGTTGATCTGTGTGACCAAGTAGAGTTGAGTGCCACTCTGACAGGCTATTAGTCATAAGGCTTTAGCCACTCAGCCCCTATCACTATAGTAATCCATACCCTCAGATGGCTACTCGACACATTTCAATACAGACACTATACACAGACACGTTAACACGTGCGCTCATCATCATAGTCAGTGGAAAATATCACTTCACATGACATGACATTTGACTTACAACAAGGTCGATCGAGGCTGACACGTAAAAATATAAGTGAATGTTTAAATTGATCAGTGAAGATATCAATCACTGTAGATCTGAGTGTCAGACAGGCCGCAATCCGGTGTCCTCTCAACTGTCACCTCTTCAGCTCAAAGACACACCCCCTCCTAGTTCACCTCAATGTCAGGAGATACCATTTAACAGATTTGTGATATCGCTGGTGTTTTACAAGTCATGTCAACATTAATGTAATCAAGCAGCATTTTCATTTGACAAACATCCAAATAGTCACCAGAAACAGTGAATGCTGTTTAAAGAGAGATTATCACAGGATGTTGTGGAACTCTCAGAGTTGCTTAGAAACTGAGAGCCAATCATTTTCTTCTTCATTGAGCCACGGGGGACTAGTTTGGAGTTAATTGCAGCGAATCCAATTTTTTAATTAAAATGAACATCATGACGATCTGACTGGATTGGGATTTGTTATTGCCATTTCTTTCTCTCTCCTCGTCTCATTTTCTCTCCCCTGCAGGACAGCTTGAAAGAGTCCTGTTGTTTTATTTTAATTGGGGCAGTGATGTAATTGGCCTACTCCATGCTGCTCTGTTCAATTTAGATCCTGGCATGTGTGTGTGTGTCTGTGTGTCTGTGTGCACATGTGCAGGGATATAAGAGATAGAGATAGACAAAGTGAAGTGTGCACTATACACACCAATGAAACAAATATAGGAAACAAAGCCCATTTTGAACATCAGTGTTAAACAAACCCATTGGACCATGAGTTGTAGTTACAGAGCAAGAACCAGAATTCATCTTTCAAGATAAACAGCACACTGAAGTATTCACCTACACCTAGACTTTGTTATCCTGATTGTTCAGTTGGTAACTCATATAGTAGAATTAAACAATATTGGGTTTAGATTTAGATCTAATGTACTGTAGCCTTTAGCCTGTAGTGAGATCTTTCTCTGATCTGTCTTATAAAGGTCAATACGACAAAAACGCATCACAAGCAGCATAACTAAAACAACAGAAAATAAACACGAAATGAAAGAAAAAAGTATCTAAAATGTCAATTAACCCTTTAAAAACAGACAGCATGATCCTGTTTAAATCGATTTAAAATAAAAAACATAATAGCCGGAGCATTAATTCTTTTTGCAGCAGAAACTTAAGGCTTCTGTCTTCTATGTCATCACATTGTACGTGGGAGCGACAGTAGCTCAGTCGGAGTATCGGTTGGTAGCTGGAGAGGTGCCGGTTTGCCTCCTGGGCAATGCCGAGGTGCCCTTGAGGCAAGGCACCAACCCCCTAAAACTGCTCCCCGGGCGCTGTATAGTAGCTGCCCACTGCTCCTAATATACTACACTCTAAGAAAAGTCTGTAACAATACGGGCCATTGTACTATGTTAATATGAAGGAATTTTCTGTATTGATTTTTCACATTGATTTAACCTGTTTAAAGCAAACAAAAGCCATTGAATGCACTTATTTATGTTTACAAGAGGGGGGAAAAGAAAAATTTTACATTTCAGCTTTGATGAGACTGTACATAGAAATGCAGGGAAGATTTAATTATTAGAATTTTCAGTGGAAATGCTACTGGGGGTATGATGTAATTTTACAGAAATTTCTGATGTGGGATTGACGTAAGTGTCCGTGAATGGTACGGAGGATATACTGTAAATCATGGGTTAAATGCAGAAGCTAAATTTTACTGTGTGGAAAGCTGTGCTATGTACAATGTGTGACAATAAAATTGGATTTACATTTACAAATTACATTTACGTTACATGTACATGTAACGTTACATACGTGTGCAACGTTACAAAACTATCAATACACATTTGCACTCGATCTGCTCATATAAATGAGTAAAATATGTGCATATCAAATAACTTTTGGATTGTTAAGAAATATTCCATTCATGTTTTTTACATTTAGAAATCTTTTGAATCGATGTTTTGTGTGTTTATTTAGTAACATTTTATAAAAAAAAAAAATATGTCAGATTTATCTATTTTCTTCAATTTATGACAAAATTTCAATACTTTTATCAATTATTAAAATGTATTGACTGACATAACTTTATAGCTTAGGTTGTACAGATTTTAGGGATATGAAACATTTGAAGATACTCCAAGAAATTACATCACAAAAATCACAAAAATACCAAAGTAGGCACTGGCGAAGTTCAAAGGGTTAAAAGTCAATTAAAGGGAAACAGAAGATGTGAAAGTTGAGATGTTGGTATCTCATTGCGTGTGTTGTGTCACCACAGTCATGTATTCCCACTCAGGTACCTTTTGAACGCCCGGTGAACATGCCTCACCCAGGAATTATTTCTATGCAAATATCCTGATGGAGAACACAGAGCAAAGGGACGGGGCTGGGCGTTACAGGGAAGGGGATGAAGCGCACTTGGAGGGAAAAAAAAAAATGCAACCTGCAAATGAAATCTAAAACACACTTTGAAAAATCGATTGTTCATAGGTTGGCTTGGGGTGCGTGCCTTGCAGAGGTGGCTCAGTGATAAATATGTATGTATTTTTGCCTCTCAAAATGACTGTGCTTTTAAAAACCACAGGTCAGGAGAGGAGAGGGTAGGGAGCTCTAAAAACAGCCTAATCATTTCAGAGCTGCTTTCTCTCTCTTCAATTATATAAAGTGTGGAGGAGACATAATAGTCACAATGTGACATTTATCGGTCAACCTTCTCAGTGACAATCCCCTGATTTGAGAATTCTGTGCAGGCAGAGATAGCATAGCTTTGAGCACAGACTCCCACTCGTCTAATAATATCTCTGTAATTAGCATATGCTTTGATTATAAAGGTCACTAACTCGGCCTAACGGAACATCATATGAAGTGTACCAGGGGAGGCTTGTTTAACAGTCTATTTCCATCCCTTTTAATCTGCATTCAACTATTTAACATGCCATATTTCCTTATGTCGAGCCAGCGAATAATACTGTAAGACACACTGCTAACCCAGGGGAGGTGTTGCTCTACAAGACTCTTTGCACCTTTAATAAAAAGAGGAGTATGGTGATTGTAAACTCACACTTTAGCAGGGATCTGCTTAATTCTTCACTGGTTCTTCTTGGCTCAGGGTTTGCCTCGTGCTGCAGTTTTTAATATACAGTATTAATGACTGGCACATTGTCAGGTATGGTGGTGGGTGCATGCTTTCATTTTGTTTTTAGATATTTTTTTTCTTTCTTTTTTTGAGAAGGTGCCAGTAGCTAAAAGAAAAAGAAAACTTCTGATGCATTCTATGCTTTAACTGTATGCACACTACCTTCATTTTATGTGTGTTCAGTGCTTCTTCCTTTTTACACTCACATAATACTTGCGTTCTCATTTTATGCACACAGGATCTTACCTCTGTGCAAGGCAAAGGTTGTTTGAGCATGTGTCAAATGACAATAACTTTAACTTAAAGTATAAAGTAGTTTCGTTTTTTGGGGTTTTTCTTTTTGCAATTTTAGCGTTGTGACTTTTATAATTATTAGAGTTATGTGCTATGTGGTAAAAATATGGTTAACTTATAGCATCTTAAATTGCTTGGTTATCTCTTGGGTTGTGTACGAAATCACTCCTTATTTACTAAATAGTGCATTACATTTACTGTCCGCCATTTCATTTGAGTGTGTAAAGGTAAATTGGATTTCTGTGCCACTGTGTTATTTAAAAATAATGAATAAATATAAAACACATTACAGGGATTGTGCTGTTGCCCCTCTCCAGTTTCCAATCTGTCACTGCTTGTGTCAGTGCATCAGAGAGATGCTCACTGTGTTGCTCTCATAAAGGGGGCGCGTCTGCAAAACATACCTTTTTATCTCCCACTCTGAAGTGATGTGGTGGGCAGCCAGTCACAGTTCAGTAACTTCCAGTAGCCCTGGATGTCCATCCGTTTGTAGCAAGAGCTACGTGGTCTGTGTTGGACAGTTCTTTCACAATTCCTAGTCGTGTCTGTTCAGGAATTACTGTGTTGCTTAAGTGTCGGCTGGAGGGAATATTATAGTGCGGCTCAAGTAACGTTACGTTAATCATGTGCTGAAATCCAGCGTCCTCCACGACTGCATAAGGCTGCATATCTTTCGCTATAAACCTCCCAAATGCTTTAGTTATGTTTTTGCCCTGTCTGAATCTGCATGCAGAGGGTGTTTAAATGCTGCGGTGAGAAGGAGTTGCTCTGGGGCGATGTCTTCATAAATGGTTCATCATATTGGAAGTATTGGCGCTAGCATAAACCACACGTGCTGCACAGTTCTTACAGAGTCGCCGCTTTATCCACCACTTTTTTTTCGTCATTAGGTCATAGTTATTGGTCTTAGTCATAGGTAACACTAAATCCGTAATGCTCCCATACGGCAGAGCAAAACGATGCTGGTGGATCCTCTACTTTATCGTGTCCACTCGCCATTTCCTAAACTGACTGACAACCGTAATCTGCACTTCATCCGTGCCAACTGAGAAGGAGGCAGGGTCACGCTTCATTAACGCCTCATATCTTTGGGGTACAACACGCGCAGTAAAATCTGATCTGCATTCGCCGAAATTGAGCCAATAGCATCGCACGACTGCAGCTTCAGTTACACTGCGCATGTTTTATACCCCATACCTTAAGACCCATGTCCATCCATGTCCCAGCCTCCTTCCATAGGCCTTGATTCCTAGTGTGACAATAAACGGGAGTCTAACTCCACATGAAAAAAATACACAATCGGCCTCATAACTTATTTCAAATGAACCGAACAATACAATACACCGTGACTAGGGAACCGATCGGTTCAGATTTTTTACCTGAACCGTTCCATCCCTAATAGTATCACATTAAAGGTGCTAAATGAGAGATTGGGAGCATTTCTATTGCCTCTGCACAGCTTTCAAAATGGTGACGGCTGAGCCGGTGGCTCACAGCTAACGGTGGGCCGGGCCGGCCACACTAAGCATGCGTGGCCGGCCCGGCTATGTAAACAAAGCACAGAGAAGCTCGGATTACAACACACACAGAGGGACAGTGACTTCATTCTCTGCTCAGGTAGACATTACTCCTCTCTATCTTTACATAGCAAATAGTTGTTTTGCTGCTAAATTAATGCTCTGGATATTATATAGAGAACCTTTAAGAACACATCATATGAAATGAAAATTACTCCATTGCTTCCAGTGGCTATTCATGTTCCAACAATTTCACATGTGCATGCCTATATATGGAGGACGTTAAATAGTTGTTTTCTTTTCTTTCCAAGCCAATGCAGCAAAGATCAAACACAGAAGGATGAGACGGTCTGAATAAAGCTTATGCTCTTCACAGATCAGTAAAGTAAAGCTGGCTGCTGTGAACACATTCGCAGCCTATAGATGGTGCTCTGCTTGAGCTGCTGGGCTATTTTAAGTCTCCCCTTGCAAATACACTAACAAACAGAGAGGGGAGCCCCCTTGGGAGACCATTGTAAACAAGTGGGTATGATGCACTGAGTACAATCCCACTTTTTGTTTTATAGAAAATATGCTCCTTTCATCTGAGACAAACAAGTAGATGAACCAGCGCCTACACTCACACACCCAGCGTTAATTACCACATTCATTTACAATGTTTAATCTGTGCGCAAACTGAAAATACAACAAACAAACAAAAGGAAGACCAGGATTTTCCTGTTGTTTTGTTTGTTTGTACGGCGCAACATTTAGTAGTGAATTCTTATCTGTGGAAAATTGGTCTGCACAACAATGTCCTGGTTTTGCCTCCCTCCATCAGTTCTACAGAAGATATTTCTGGCTTAATGATCTAGGTTACATACGATAAAAGAATGTATTAAAAATATCTGGGTTATGAACAACAAAGTTTTATTTTGTCATATTCAGATTTTAGGTCAAGTAAAGCCGATGCCCAACAACTGATCAAACATTTAAATGTCTGTCCTGGTCAGCAGTCCTTCAGAGACCGTGAGGAGAATGTGACTGTGAATTATTCCTCTCATTAAAAAAGGTTATCTGAGTCGATATGACGAAATGCAGCATATTGAACAAAATCGCAGCCAGATTCAAACACACGAGCTGCTGTTTTCATATCAGAGTACTGTACGGTCCCACTATTACCTACAAGCCTATCAAGTCTGGTCACCTGAGCTCTCTCCATTTATTATCAAAGCACACAGCACATTTGAACCTGAGGGAAATATGATGCCTGACAGCTTCTGTGTCCAGCCAGAAAAAAAACTAGCTGAAGTTTCACAATTATTGGTGACCAGGCAAAAACTAGATAAATAAATAAATCAAAATCCCTCCTACGTACCAACACGCAACCCTACACCTGCTAGACGGTATGGATCGCTCTGCGGTTGCGGTCAACAAGGTGGCTCAAGGTATGGGAGGGTCTGACCATCACAGTGAAAATATTCAGCGATTTATAATATTCTAACATGGAAAGTCAATGTAAACTCTATAAATTCTTTCATGTGAATTTAATTTAATTTATTGTTAATTTCACTTTTTTAATTGTATTAAACTCTGGATACAAGAAAGGATTTTCACATTTAATTCAAAAAAGATATTTCTAAAATATATTACATTTCTTAGCTGCATTTATTTTAATTACACGGCAAGTTAGTCTGTGGTATTTGCAATTTAAAATATAGTTTTATTGAATGGTGCAACAATAAAAGCTCACCTGTGAACATAAGTGTGAGAGAAGAGGGGTTCACACAAAGATACTGTGTGGGGGAAATGAAACTGGATGATTCAAGAGAAATGTGTGTACTTTCTAAAGGTCTTAAATGCGGTTATTTTAAAAGTCTCATACTCAAACTGACAAAACTCACACGGTAACACTTGAACCCTACATGTGGTTAAAAAACACGGACATGTGATAAAGGGTATTTTTACTGCTATGACAGGGCCATGGACACACAGGTTTGCTGTCTCCATTCTCAAGCTTTGATCAAACTGCTGTTACAGAAGATGAAAAGGTTCAGAAAGAGCAGCCTCCACATCTGGAGGGAAGTCCCCTTTAGCCGGCACAAAGAGACAGGAAGGAGGAAAGGAAAGCAGAGGACTCCGACACAAATGACACAACATTTCAATCAAACTGACATAAACGTGCTACTTCCTCACTTAAAGCACAACAGGGCAGTGGGACAGATATAGCCCCGAAAGACCTTCTTTTGTTTGAGTGATTGTTGATAATTTACAACAAAGTGGATATATTAAGATACTGTCCTTTAATAGAAGGGTTATGAGGTTAAAGCTTCAATGTCGACAAGTTTTCCTCACAAATTGTCCTTTTGCAACAAAAACACTGAAACCCGATGGGCTGCAATCCTCCTACAATATAAGTAAGAGATTTTTAGGGTTGTCAATCGATTAAAATATTTAATAGCACTTAATCGCATGATTTTCCATGATTAATCACAATTAATCGCAAAATAATCGCACATTTTTTATCTGTTCAAAATGTACCTTAAAGGGAAATTTGATACTCTTATCAACATGGGGGTGGGCAAATATGCTTGCTTTATGCAAATGTATGTATATATTTATTATTTATTATCAATTAACAACACAAAACATTGACAAATATTGTCCAGAAACCCTCACAGGTACTGCATTTAGCATAATAAATATGCTCATATCATAACATGGCAAACTGAAGCCCAACAGGCAACAACAGCTGTCAGTGTGTTATTTGTTGGCCATTTTCAGAAGGGTTAAGGGACCCTTTGAAATGGCCATGCCAGTTTTTCCTCACCCTTCACTCCACTTCTAGTTTTTCATGCATGTCCCTACAAATCTTCAACAACATGTGACGCGTGTCAATTCCCGCTCGAGTCTTTTCAAAATAAACTTCCGTTTTAAACAACTTGGTTAGGGTTAGGCAACAAAACTACTTAGTTAGGTTTAGGAAAAGACTGTTTCGGGTTAAAATAACTCTGAATGTGGTGTAACTTAAGTGCCGAAGTTACGTGACAAATAAATCAACGTTGACTTCTGGTTTCACACGGGTTACGAATACTGCTCTCCTGAGGAAAAGTCCATTGTTTTTTGACCCACCCGTCCACCCCGACCTCCTCCTTACGGGGCATTTGTCACCCTTTATATTCCTGGTTCACAGTTACGTGAATTACATACAAATACATTTTTTTGGGATATATACGAATTACAGTAAATTATTTTTCGTAGGTATAGCTACGAACTGTGTATGAGAACAGCCTGACATCCGACATCAAAGCAGTATATAAATGAGAGAAAATCACAAAAAGCACAATGTGTCCCCTTTAAGATTTAAAACGCTACCAGCACTTTGACAGATATTACATATACTTAGAGTAATATTAGAGAAAGTATTCGTTAATCCAATAAAACGTTAAGTGACATTTGTGCGTGAGAAATTGATAGCAGACCCCTCATGGAGGAGGATATGCAGCTAAACCCCCAGTGTCTTTTATAACCTCTTCATTAGACTAGAAGCATGAGAGAGTGTGCTCACACCTGCATGCACACAGGCGTACACTCACACAGGGTTTCATTATCATAACTAACCCCCTCCTGTGTTCGCTTAGACAGGGAGAGGAGAATCTCTGACACATCTGACAACCACACTCTGAATTTAACAGATATTAGAGATGACCTTCGGCCCGTCTTCCTCAATACGACACGCATTTCCTGATTTTAAAAGGAAGAATCTTTCTTTTGTAGTGACGAAGAAAAAAGGAAACAGTCTCCACCCCGATGTGCAACGTGCAGCTCTCCCCCTTGTTCACCCACACTTGAATAGCAATTAAATTAATTCCCTTTTTTTCCACTTCGGGTCCTGTGAGGACTTTTGTGTTACAGGGGACGGGGAGAGGAGTGACACATCTAATCTAGCACGGCTTCGTATCTGGCGGAAGACTTATGAAATGAGAGGAAGTCGGATCTTTATCAGTGTGGAATTAGTGCTTCTCCGTGCTTCGTCCAGGAAGTGTATGTAGTGATTCCATTAAAGAGAAGGAGCCTTCAAAAGAGGCCAGCGCAGCCAGAGGACACCTTGGGAGGAAAGAGGACCATGTTGAGGAACAGGATGGAACCTTGCTGAACCAGCACTCTGCAGAGAGAGATCACAATCAGGCATTTACACAGGGCCTGCACAATTACCTCCCAAATAAAGGTCATTTTTACATCATTCCAACACTTGCATGGGAGGGGAAATGGATTGCAGTTATTCTGAAAGTAGATTGAAAGTGGAATATATTAAGTTCTAGCTATGAATTTATGAGCAGAAACTGCATTTGAGCAGAAATCATGGTAGGCAGTAAGTATGATACTTGGTAAAGGAGTACTGTTCAGACTTCTATGGTATTACTCCTGAAGATGATGTGTATCCTCATAAATAATTACAGGAATATACAATATAATATACATTTACGCTTCATGTGTTTTAGGTGGATTGGATAGCTATTGAATATTAAAAAAGCTAAGGGTAAATCATTAGAGACAAGACAAGAAGCATTAGAGAGAGATTGCGTTGTTGCCAAATGATGAAAAGCTGTAGATGCATCGTCTCTCCAAGACGCATAAGTAATCTAACTACATCAGTAAGCAGTCAGTGTCTGGCCCTTGCAGCAACCTCTGATGCTGAAAAATAAGAGCCAAAAACTGCAGATCCTCAAATGGCCACTTGAGGCTGTCTCCAAAAGTGAGTCAATCACCATATGCGATCAATTCGCATGTAAATACATTTTTTCAAACTGTTGTTTTTGTTATGAGTACTTTCACACAGAACGCGAATATTACGCAGCTTAAAAGGGATGTAATTTTTTTCCTGAACGAGGTTGATTTTCTGAGCTTACCCTCCGCAAATAAAGGCATCAACCAAGCACGTTGTACAGAACCCGTTGAGTTGCGCCCATGGATGTATGTTGCAACAATATTTATGAAACAACAACAACACAGAGGCTCTGTAGTCCGAACCAAGATGGCAAATTGTATTACTCCGTTCAACCTTGACAAAGGTGGCGCAGGCCAGATCCCCTCCTTCCGTTCTTACCTTTCACAATAAAAGCCCTACATATAATATCTGTTGTTTATTCATCACACTCCCGGTGTTTAAAGGCCTTCACAATCACAGAGAAGTTGTACGATGGTGTACGATAAAACCTAAGTCTCTCATAGTTCATAAATACAACTCATCCATGTTTTTTGTTAATTTATACTGTAGATAGTTGTTAGCTACTAACTGTTATTGTTGTAATGAAAATGCTTTAGTGCACAAGTTATTCTTCTACTGGCGTTACCAAACAGCTTCAGGTGCATTACCGCCACCTTCTGGACTGGAGTGGGGCTGACTCTGATTTGCGTCGCCATGAAACCCAAGACGGACTGGAAATAAGATTTGAGATCTGGCCAACAGAGATGCATATATGTTGAAAAGTGTAGACAAAAATGTATTGAATCTCATCTGGATTTTATCTGGATATGGCACACTTAAAATGACACAGAGGCCACAGACAGACTACACTGAGATCTCTGCAGAGCACATGCATGTGAGTATCCTGCTATTTCATCAAGGAGTGAGACTGGTCTCTGTTAATGTTCAATATAATGAAAAAATAATGAAAAACATTTAATTTGATGTAGTTTTAGGCAAACCTCACATTGTTTTGACCTCCAGAACCTCACCCTTTTAGTCGGCGCTTCGGTGTCTGCTCTTATTTCAACACTGAGAGTAAACCAATGGGTTTTACGTATAACGTTCCTTTGACAGGGACATCATTGGACTAACACATCTGCACCATTAGTGGTGCATTATCCTGATGCTTTCACAGCCACCACACTGTGTGTGTATTGCTGAACAAGTTACCAGGTTCACACCTGGGGCCGGGGTCTATTGAAGTGGGCCCACAGGGGCTCTGAAGTTACTGAGGACTGGCATTGTGGTTTAAATGATCTGGCCCTGCGGAAATGTAGAATTTTACTCATGGCAGTAATTGTACCTCACAGCTGGAATGAGAGCAGAGAGAGAAGAGTGCATAAAAGGGAAGGGAGAACATTTTATTGCTTGTCAGGATTATACAGGAGCTAATGACAAGAGTAATAGATCTATATATATATAATTTATTATTATATTTTATTTAGTATTATATATTATTATAATTTATTTTATATATTATAATTTATTTTATGCATCATATACTGTATATTATAATTCATAATATCATAATTTATACTATGAAATCACCAACGGTACCCGAATCAAGATATTCATTCGGGGTGTCAATTTCGTTATTTTAATTTGTCTTGTGCATCACGTGGCAGCAATGAAAGAATATAAATCGTACTGCTCTGCGTCACGATGCCCTACGTTTCCATCACCCCTCTATGTTTACATCAGTTAGTTTAGTTTAAGGTAATTTTGAGACATGACTCGGTTTGTAAAGGTTTACAGCCTGCCATGATGTTACCATGCCACACTGTACGATGATGTAGCTAAAACAAATATCACTGACAAAATGCGAGTTGACCAACCACACTAATATATGCTCAATATGTATGAGCTAAGTACAATCAATTTTAGCTTTCCTATAAACTACACCGTTATTAAAACTTTTCCTAATAATAATCTACACTGAAAGTATTGTTAGTAGTGTTTTTGACGTCTGTTACTCGCACGTGTCACAGAACAGATCCGCTTCCATTTTATTAAATATATCAATCCACCCCGATGACACCCCGCATTTTATTGAAACGTAATCTGCATAGACAGCTGTTTAAATCACACAAATATCCCTCTGTGTATGTGTTTTGAACTTTATTTGTTTTAGTTGCAGTCAATGATTTCCTGGCGGTCAGCTTCACCACCACCACCTTCCCCAAACTTGGAAATGACTTGAACTCTCACTACACTCTTAAACTTTGTGATAACTTCCTGAACTCGCTGCAACCTGCAGTGAAAAAACAAAATCGTAAATATCTCCTCTGATTGGGCGGCCATTCTGTAGGAGATCTAAAAACTTCCAAATTAGATATTTGTTTCTCCGTACACCAACTAAAGCCCTAGAGTGGTTGTAAATAGGGGAGGTTTACGGATGGTGTGGGGTGGACTGCAGCCCTCATGCCTAATTCATGCTTGGGCATCTATGAGAAGCGAACGCAGCAACCGACCGGGCTGAGATTCCCTTTCATATTCTAATCAACCAGCCTGCAAAGGATGTTTGCTCCAAAACCGACCCATGTTAAAAGAGCACAATGCCAAACAAACACAGATTTCAAACACAGCTCAGACAAGTGTGTCAGTATGTAAGCGGGTGATAAAGGAATTTTTAGTGAAGGATACACAGTACTGGCGATGAAGTAAGATATAAGAAGTAGATATCAAAATCTGTGACTTTCTTACTATTTGCCTTTTGGAGTAGAGGAAGTCTTCATCCAAGCGAAGCCATTTACAGCAACAGAAACAGACTACATCTAATGTGAGCATTAAAGAACTGAGGAAGTGTTAACAAATCAATTCAACAGTTAAAATACAGTTGCCATGTTGAAAGCACTTGTGATTCATGTGCATAATATAACATAATATACATGCAAAACAATAAATCTGGATTCGTTAAGCTCAGATGCAAATCTCTTATCAAACCCTTAATCTCTCCTCATTACTTTTTATAACAAAGAGTAACAGAAAACACAGAGATTGTAGGCTTCTCATTTTTACATGACTGTCACTGATGATGGTTCAAATTACAGACATCACGGCGGCACATTAAATCAGTTGTAGCTATGTTATTTCCGTGACGGCTAAAATGAAAAGTTTGGCACTCCTTGTGGTTAATCTGTTTTCTGCAGCTCATGTCTGTAATCAGCCTGCGATTGTTTGTGAGTTAAAACACGTGACTCTGTAACGCCACTGTACGACCATGAGCAGTGTGTGTTTTTGTAGTTAAACAGGGACCAACAGAGTGATGACTCTTTTCTAGAAAAATAATCCAGCCCCTCATGTCAATTTAAGAATCTACTAGTTAACCTTTGATTCACACCAACAGTTTTATTTGATCAACTTTTATAATAATGTTCTGAATCAAAACCGTCAGTATTTGGAGTATAATAGACTAAAGCAAACACTGGCTCTAAAGAGAGCCTTTCGCTTATTTACTTTACCTGAAGGCCACCGTAGTTCTCCGACAGGCTTGTGAAATTGTGGTAACGTAAGTGCAAAACCGTGGTACCGCCAGCCGCCGTCTGACTTCCGTTGCTCCGAAAGTAGTGTTATTATGATAAGGATGGCCTCTGAGCGAGGTGAACAGCGTTACCACGGTTTTGCACTCTGCAGCTCACGTTACCGCAGTCTTGGAACAGGAGGAGTGAGCGGAGGGGTACTCAGTTGGCTGCAATCTGCACACACACCACTAGATGCCGCCAAAGCCTACACACTGCACCTTTAAAATATCACACTAGCACAGGTGAAATAAAGGAGGAAAATAATGAAAATGCCACTTTATGAAACACGATAAAACAAAGGACTCTCTATTCATAAAGGCTTGTTTGTCTTTTACCCAACTATCTAACAGTCACTTTGGTCGGTATGCGTGTCATTTGATACTGATAATCTGGAAAACATACTCTACATAATCTACAACAGGCACAAAGTTTAACAGAACACTCCTTGCATGTATTCAGATTTTAGATTCAGTTTAGTCAGGAACTACCAATCCATTAGACCTAATGTGGGTTATTAAGATGAAAACATTAAAAAACTGGGAGGAAATTAAAAGAACCATCAAATAAAATATATTTCAGAGATAGGGCCAAAACGAAGCATTTTAAAAATCGATACAAAAGATTTCAGTGAAACTCATGTATCATTGCCAGAAAGCTATGATTTTATTACAGTTTTACTGTAAGAAAGAACTTTGATACCGCTTCGTTTTGATTTGTGATGAGCTATCATTATTATGGTCTGATAAGATTTCTTAGAATCCATTCGATAGATGAGCGTATATAACACTGGAATATCAGACGCTGTTTCAGCACTATTATCCCTTTAGAGTGGAAATGGAGATGTATCAGAATTGAAGTGATTATGACCACTGGAAACCAATAATTATGAAAGAAGTATTTCTATGTGTATAATTTGAACAATTGAGAATGAAATATTTTCTCGTGGGACTCTCTTTAACCTGAAAGTACTGCGATTGTGGGAACAACCTAGACGACGTAGGCCCCCCTCCCATTCAAAAGGATAATGGCAGCTCACTGTAATAGTGGCAATAAAAGTCTGGCTGCGTCCTCACAAGGATGAGAGAGAGCCACTGAGGGAGAGAACAAGTGTGTGAAGACAGATGATTGACTGTCGATACTGCAACAGGATGAGGGAGTGTGTTTATTGATGGAGGACGGAGAAGTTTTCTCTGCAGGAATCACATGACCCTCCTACGCCCGCTGCATCCACACAGGAGCACAGCACAAGTTTGCATTCAATGCGGTATAACAGACAGACATTAAAAGATCTCTACACAAAGGCACATGTATAGATATGCATGCATGCGTGTGTGTATACACACAAACTGACAAACACAATTTCCATATTTACTGTTGGGTGAGAAAAGGAAAAGGAGGGGAGGGCAAAAAAAAAAACCTCATAAATAAATGACAATGCACAGCTTGCCCTGGAAATAGAAGCATCATTTTGTGTTTGTATTATATTCAGGCGGGTAAAATTTAATCTCCCTTTTAATACCCTCTATTGTATAAACAGGAGAGAGGTTGCTGAAATATAAACATTAGGAATGTAACCTTATGAAAATCGATTTGGCATTGAAAAATATTATCTCTGCCTGGTTGTTTATTAATGCAACTTCAGGCATGTAGCCACTATCAATGAGAAAATCCCCCTACTTTATTTTTATGTCATATTGGAGAAGAATTTATAAGAAGAGGCTGTGGCAAAATGTATTATGAAGTTACCTCGGATAAAACATTTTCAGTATTGTTTTGAATAAGATTGTGATCAAAATGCATGAATAAAAAGTCCTTATCTCGACACAACAGAAATAACGCAAACAGCTGCAGAGAAAAAATAGAATATTAGAAAAGTTTGGTTAAATGTATGAATAAAAAGTGATTTCATTTATCTACTTAATTAGTAACGTGCGTGTGTGATGTAATAATGTGTCATACCAAACAATTTGAATAGTAGTATAATAATACTAATGATATTTGACCCTACAGCATGGATTATGATTTAAAGCATCGCGCCTTATGCCACAAATTTAAAGTGACAGTTGAGTAACAGCGAGCTGAGTTGTTTGTTGTATTTTTTTCTTGTTGGCTAAATATCAGCAGCTCCACAGAGGGCTGTGTTAAGAACTGGATCTGATCTGCTGTTATATCATACTGTAAATGGTTGAGCCACAGAAACCAAACAATTCTGCCAGCAGACTAATCACTTGGGCTGGTAAACCAATCCTCCACGGACATGCACCGCAAGTATGAAAGTGTGTCTGCAGCCCCGATTATTTATTCATTTTGTTTGATTCAGGATGATGTTCCTCCCTTGGATTACCGTTTTTCCTATCTGGCAAGAGCGCTGGCACTATGCCCTCTGTTTAAGATATCAAAGATTTGTGGCATCTCGTTGCCTTGTGTTGGCTCGCCTGGGGAGTTTCACTAAACATGAAATGGATAAAGCCAGACTGATGTACTGTAGGGAACGGGAAAAAAAGAGAGGGAGGGAAAGAGAGAGAGAGAGAAAAAAATGAAGAGATGTAATGGGGTTCCTCTGTTTCACGAAGAGAAGTGCTGTTGCTGCCTCCGGAAGCTGCTGCTGCCTTTCCCGGGACGCAAGTACACGGTGGTCTCAGGAGAGCAAGTCTGTGGGAGCGATGGCTTTAAAATATCACTGGAGAGGACTGATTGGGATTGTGTGTTTCTGTAATCTGTGTATATTAGATACGGCAGATTAATTAATGTTCCAGCGTTGGTTTCATCTCATCATTATGAGATGGAACACAAACAGAGCAGCTAAATTTAAGAAAATACATGCCATTAATTATGGACGGACTTTATTCTCCCCTTAATTTCAGCTCAAGGGAGCTGTAAACATACAGTAGAGATGTCCTAGCAAGTAGAGTACATTGTTTATATACACATTTTGTGGCATCTAAACAGCAGGTATATCTTCAGACAGCAATCCGCTTAATCTTGTGAAGCACTGGTCATCTCCATCCAGTGATATGATTCCTTTTTGATGGCCACATTTGATGAGGAAGGTTAATATCCCACCGTTAAGTTAAGAGTGGTTATATCTTGGACTGAAAAGCAACACAATCTCATCAGCTGTGAGTGAAGACCCTATAGATGACAAGATACTGTATGAGCATCTGTTGAAGACATGGAGACAATATCAATGTGGCCTGCTTTTAAGATAACTTATTCCTGAAAAAGCTCTCTACATAGTAGGGGTGGGGGAAAAAAATCAATATCACAATATTTTGAGTGGCAATATTGTATCAATACAAAGACGTCAAGTGTCGATCTTTTATTATATAAACAATTGAACTCTTAACAATCCGACGACCCACCGGCGGCCTGGACGCTATTCTGTCTTTCAGAGGCTGTAGCGGGTCAGTCTTAAAGCTAGAGTGAAGATAATGGTATCATAAACTAGATAACTAATGAACAAATGAAACAAATGAATCGATTGGTACCAAACATGTTATGTTAGCTTGTCGAGAAGAAAGCTAAATAACGCTCCAAAGTTACAATACATTTTGGCGAGGATAAACTGGCATGGCCATTTTCAAAAGGGGTCCCCTGACCTCTGACCTCAAGATATGTGAATGAAAACTCCGAAATGAACAGGGTGGAAACTGTATCTTATTAGATAAAACAGATGATGACAAACTGCAGAATTTGAAGTTTAAAAAAGGTAATATATCACAATATAACTTATGTAATAATCAGCATATCGCAAAAAGATTAAAATCGCAATAAGATCATATCATGACTTAAGTTTGGTGACAATATTGTATCGTGGGGCCTCTAGTAATTTCCAATCCTACTACATAAGATGAAATGCTAATGGTCAACACATTTTAATCTTGTCCATCGCTCAGAATTGTCACCAGCTCATATGACTGGACACTGGTTTAATAATACATCGTCAAAGCCACCAGAACAGCTCTAGTGCAGCTTGGCATAGATCTTACATGCTTCTGGAAATCTACTGGAGGGATGAACACCAGTCTTCTAAAAATATCATTTGGTGTTTTGATGATGGTGGTGAAGAGAGCTGTCTCACTTCAGTTCCTCCAGAAAACCACCACAGTTTCCAAAAAAAGACTGCATGAAAGATAGGGGTGTAAGAAAATATTGAAAATATTGAATATCACAACATTATGTTTTGTGAAACCGCATCGATTCTCAAAAACACGGTGTCCATTTTAAATTAATAGTTTACATGCAAAGATTAACTCAGTCAATACTTTATTTCATTTGCAAAGATATGTGTCCTCTCAAAGCAGTGCTATGATGTTGAATGTCTGATTGCATAAGAAAGTAAACTGTACTAAGATTTTATGCATATGGTGGTGTGTTCTCTATACTATGACAATTTTCCTAAAATTAGATTAAAAAATTGCAATATATCGCCTTACAGTATCACAACATATCACAGTATATTGAATCATAATCTCTGTAACATGATGCGTATACAGCCCTAATGAAAGACAACAGGAAAGCCCCTCATGGATCTCTAGATCTAGCTAAACAACGCATGATTCAATGTCATTGTAACTTGGAAATGCGAAGAAGTACGACTCAAATGACGGACTCAGATCAAGTAACTACTTAGTTCTGGTATTTAAATACTTAAGTATTCAATCCCTCCCATTTTCATCTTCTCTGATCACTTTGCAAATGAAACCAGGTATCTGGTGCTCTTATTCGGAGGAACACGGGCATTAATGGCCCACAGCCATCTGCGTCAAGGTGCTCTCTTCTAAGAAATGCACTGATCACAACAACAACAAGATACGTATCCTCAAAACGGAACCAATATAAAATCACCTCTGCATAATGGGCTGGGATAACGGGAGGAGACACTGGGGCTAATACCGCACTGGGTTTCTGATTTCCTGTCTAAATCGGCATAACGCGTCTTGCCTTCAGATGGATTACCTGTCAGTGCATTAAGTACAACTAAGACCGCATCTGAAGCCACAAGAGACGCCAGCTTGCTCTTCCAGAGGCGCTTTAAGCATGCCCTCTTCTAAACCACAGGGCTATTACATCTGCCTGTTAAAAGCTTTGAGGGAGGCGTCCAGTCAAAGTCAGAGCTTGGTGGGAGCGTGTACCAAGGTGACTAAACTCATTCGTCTCTGTCCGGGTCGCAGCTGTTTCTGATGGAACTAGGGTCACTTCCATCGTCTTTGCACCACCTACATTAACAGCTGAATTTAATAAGAGTCACTTTCCTTCACCACCAGCTTCTTTGACTTAAAGACAATGTAAAGATTGGGGGGAATGCTGCTTCAGACTATACAAGCCAGGCAGAGAATCAAACATACAGGAGGCGCATTTGATCAATGGCCTCGATTGAGAGGCAATGGATTTCGCATTATAACCACCCTGTTCATTATTGGCCGAGTTAGCGTCTGCTCGCTAACGCCCCCTCTGTCCTTTCCTGTTGAGGAGTAGTGATCAATTTGGAGGGATGCCTTCCCCTTCACATACATACACACACACTCAAGTAGACACACATAACATCACAGCCCATCACTCCAGAAGCAGAAGAGGTAGTGTGGGGCTGGAGAGCCAATAGAAAATCACACTGCTTACATGAACAATAGCTCAATTAGAGAGTTCTCTTCATGTTATGAGATTGCTTTTCTTATGCTAATCTGTACACTTAACTAAATGCTCTTCAGCGAGGGGTTTGTGCTCTCCCCAAGTTAGCTCACCATTTCATTATGTAGTCACGTGCAGGCAGCGCTGCGCATTGACTGCCTTCGTAAATCATGTTCATGGGAGGAGGGATAAAAGTGCCTTGCTGATATGTAAGTGGATTTCGGGGGTCGTTTTCCTATCCCTGTATTGATAAAAGCTCCATTAATCAATCATACATCTCTTCCCATTGATGGTCATGATGAAGTGCAGCCGTGGTGATTTTGTGTGCGTGTGTGTGTGTATGTGTGTATGTGTGTGTGTGTGTGTGTGTGTGTGTGAGAAACTTTGGTTTAAGATTCTCCTAACAGTAAATTACAAATACCATGTTGGAGTTAGATTGTGCATATCTCAGCAAAACATCTAAATAATGTAATCTGATTTGCACATGGATATCATGGTGCTGACAAAAAGCAATGAGGATATTTATCAAGTGGCCAAATTTGAATAATGATAGTGTCAGCCAATATTTTTTTTTTGTAAACTAACATTAGCAGGTACTCGCATATTCCTGAAATACATTTGAACCCACATGCATCTCGAGTAAAATCCCATTTAGAGTAAAACACCATCAGTTATAAGAGACACAGTGACATCAGACTAAGACAGCCGAGCTAGCGGCTCTGTGAGGCTGCACTCAGACACAGTGGTGCTTTGAGCTAAACGCTAATACCAGCAGGCTAAAATGCTAACAAGGATTATGTTTACCATCTTAGTTTAGCATGCTAGCGTGATAACACAACTAGCACGTAACACAAAGTACTAGAGTCCGACCGATACTGCATTATGGGGGCCTGTCACGGGTTAGACCGTGCCCTGTAAAGTAAGATGCAACGCACACACACTGTAACGCCACCTCCATCATATATTAAATCAAGCCGGCTTGGAGGTGTCGGTGTTAAGTGTTACTGTAGCATCAGTACTTCTAAATGTCGGGAGACCCGCCGACAAAGTAATCAATTTCTTAATGGGGGTCAGAGTGATACAAAGTAAAAATGTATTTATGAATTACACACAGGCATAAGTATTAATATTGAACATTTCCATTTATTGTAAAATGGATATTCAGTAAATTGTTTGTCACCCTTTCTTCTCTGCTGTAGATGCGCTCCTTGGTTTAGACCTGGACTGCCGAAACCGAACAGGAGCGTACCAATAGCTTATGTAAGGGGGGTTTCCAGAGAAGGTACCAAGTACAGTAGAGTTGGAGGGGTGTTTGGGGGGGTTGATAATAGGCAAGGTAATTTTAATTAGTTTGAATAATTACTTGCCTCAAAATGTTATATTAAATATTTTATAATTTAATTATAAATTATGTCCTATTTTTTTTGACTGGATATTATTATGCTGTTGTTTGATTGATTATTAATTATTTGTTTTACTTAGTAGGATCCAGCTTCATAAAAGAGGAGGCTGGAATACCTGGAAGGGGTTCAGTGGAGAGCAAACCTCTGATGAGAGGCAAGCCATATTGTAGAGCCGCAAGGGCCCAACATTTAAAGGGGCACAGCCTATGCTGTATCTTGATATATATTTTTGTCATTTTGCTTATATTTTTTCATTATTTTGGAAGAACCTGTTTCCTGGATGCCAGGCCTGCACTGTACCTATTTTTGCACAGGATTGTTGATTTCCACTAATTGTTAATAAATACACCTGGACTGCTTAACTGGAATTTTTCTCAGTTTTTACGCCTTAGCCACTCGGCCAACCTTACAGGGCCGATAGCGATATTAGAGAGCAAAATAAAGATCTGTTAAGGTTATATCGGCTGATATTTTATGTATATATATATATACATATATATATAAATGAAATGAGAAAGAGAAAATGAGCAACCATTTCCTGACTTCTCGCATCACTGGGGGCATGCGACATAGTTTATTTACATACTTTGACCTCAGCAAGAATGGCCGAATGGTTGCTCCTCCCAAATGCAAGGCCTATGAAAAGGAGGCTGGGTCACGAGCGGACATGGGTCTTGGGGTATGGGGTAACACACATACGCAGTGTAACAGAAGCTGCGGTCGTGCATTGCAATTGGCTCAACTCCGGCGAGTGCAGGCGAGATTTTACTGCGCATGTGTTATACCCCAGGAGATATGACGCGTGACCCAGCCTCCTTTATATAGGCCTGGCCCAAATGCGGGTAGCTATTCCGCTCTGTAGCCATTTTTGAATGGTGTGTAGCCGTGATCCAGAGCGCTTATCCCCCTTGTGGCGCAGAGATCAGGCATAATGTGCAACCTGTGCACACCGTCTGCTCGGCTGTGATGCACA